>NW_028318997.1:185000-413929 GCF_062004578.1 Staurois parvus
GCGGAGAAACAGCCCCAAAGCATGATGTTGCCACCCTCATGCTTCACAGTAGGTATGGTGTTCTTTGGATGCAACTCAGCATTCTCTCTCCTCTAAACACGACGAGTTGTGTTTCTACCAAACAGTTCTATTTTGGTTTCATCTGACCGTATGACAATCTCCCAATCCTCTTCTGGATCATCCAAATGCTCTCTAGCAAACTTCAGACGGGCCCGGACATGTACTGGCTTAAGCAGGGGGACACGTCTGGCACTGCAGGATCTGAGTCCCTGGCGGCGAAGAGTGTTACTGATGGGAGCCTTTGTTACGTTGGTCCCAGCTCTCTGCAGGTCATTCACTCGGTCCCCCCGTGTGGTCCTGGGATTTTTGCTCACCGTTCTTGTGATCATTTTGAACCCACGGGGGTGAGATCTTGTGTGGAGCCCCAGATGGAGGGAGATTATCAGTGGTCTTGTATGTCTTCCATTTTCTAATTATTGCTCCCACAGTTGATTTGTTCACACCAAGATGCTTGCCTATTGCAGATTAAGTCTTCCCAGTCTGGTGCAGGTCTACAATTTTGTTTCTGTGTCCTTCGACAGCTCTTTGGTCTTCACCATAGTGGAGTTTGGAGTGTGACTGTTTGAGGTTGTGGACAGGTGTCTTTTATACTGATAACAAGTTCAAACAGGTGCCATTGATACAGGTAATGAGTGCAGGACAGAGGGGCCTCTTAAAGAAGAAGGTACAGGTCTGTGAGAGCCAGATATCTTGCTTTTTTGTAGGTGACCAAATACTTATTTTCCACCATAATTTGCAAATAAATTCTTTCCAGATCAGCCAATGTGATTGTCTGGATTTTTTTTCTCATTTTGTCTCTCATAGTTGAGGTCTACCTATGATGCCAATTACAGGCCTCTCTCATCTTTGTAAGTGGGAGAACGTGCACAATTGGTGGCTGACTAAATACTTTTTTGCCCCACTGTAAGTCTGTTATAATGTGCTACTAAGTGGGGCATGCTAGCACAATATGGAATCAACCTGCAGGTGGCCCGTTTTTTTAATACCACTTTAATTCTAATGTGTGTGTTGTAAAAGGAGACAAAGACTGATAGCCCAAAAACAGTACAGGATAGTCCAATTCTGGCCAATTTTAAAGCCCAATTTCCTTTTTCTATTGATGTCCCCTGTAGACTCATATAACCCACTTCCTGAGTGCTCAGACCATCATGGGGGTCCATCATCATACCGGTGTAGGCTCATGAAGAGCATGGAGGTCTCACATCCCGCTGTCCAGAAGTAAGGGTTGCCCATTACCACTGCCAGGGCAGGAGATGAAGGACACATGACATCAATGGAAATGCCAGAAGACTGCAGGAAAAAAGGTTTGTCCATGATTTTTTTTTATCTTTTCTTGGGCACAAAAATGCTGGAGTTGTGTTCCAGACCATTTCTTTTATGAAAAATCATGCCCGTCTGATGGAAAACCACCTTCCATGAACTTCTAGAGCGCCAACATTAACAAACTTAAGGCTATGTCGGATCTAAATGCATCCCTAAAACACAAACGAAAGAACGATTGGAATAACTGGATTGAATTTACTCCTTCCCAAAATTCCAAAAAGATCTGCTAACTGAAAGCTCAAGGTCAACCGATCCTGCTAATTCTACTTAACCGTCACATCAAGGTTGCCTCCTAACCCCACACCCAACTCCCTCGGATAATTAGTACATTCGCACTTTCAAGGGTATTTCATATTCTAATTTGTATTTCTGTAGGGCTTTTCTTGATTGATTTAGGGGTCTAGTGAGTTGCTCTAATCACAAGGGTAGTGTTGTAATTCTTGCCACTGACACCAACAATGGGACACTCTTCCAGCCACTGACACCGATAATGGGGTGCTATTCCTCTCACAGACCTAAATGATGGGGCATTGTTACTGACGCCAGGACATTTTCTACTCCCACTGGTAACAATCTGACCCCTCTAAAATCTGCAGCATAGTAAACTGGTTTAGAAAGTTTGGGGACCCCTGATTAATGCTATATTTGGACCCTTTATTAGATTTGTACCTTTATTAGGCATTATCTTTTGTAATATTTTCTTTCACTTGTATGTTATAAGATTATTTGCATATGTTGATTTTAATTGGATCACAACTAGTTTTAGGGTTTACACAGAGGTGTAACTAGAACCTTTAGGGTCCTGGTCCAAGAAACCATGAAGGACCCCCAGACGGGGCCCTTCCCTCCATGTCCAATGGCGGAATGCCATGGCCCAGTCGCAAGTGTGACCTCTGTGACCCTGGTAGTTCTGCCACTGGTGTCGGTATTTTTTTTTTCATTATTAATTTTTACCATTTTATTTTATTTTTTATTTTGTTTGCAATACTTTTTACTATTAACCCCCATTTGGGGGCTTTAGTGAGACATCAGGGGTCTAAACAGACCTCTGATGTTTCACCTTTAAGTCAGAGAAAGGAAACGGAGGACACAGCCCAATTTTCTTCTCTGCAGCACAGAATGAATGGACAGGAATAGCTCTGTACAGAGCTTCCCATTCGTTCACAAAGTAAAGCATAGTAAACACAGTTTACTATGCTTTAGTTATTCTTTAGACTTTGGTATGGTTGGGTATAGATCACTGACTCATTCAGACATTGAAGGGGCCGGTAAATGACATATTTACTGGTCTCTTCTTGGCTCTTCATCCTGACAGCATCCCCTGCAGCAGCTGTCGGGAGAGGGGAGGGGGAACTTGGCAGCACTGTAAGAGGGGGCAAGGGGAGGCCAAGAGAGAGCACAGGGGCATGGTGAGAGCACGGGGGCAGGAGAGGGCACAGGGGCTCGGAGAGAGCACAGGAGCCCAGGGGAAGCAGAAGGAAACTGGATAGGAAGGGTGGCGGGGGCGACGACATGTAGAGGAACCAATCCCCTCCATCTTCCTCCTGCAGCTGCTGAATGTCATCAGGAGGGAGAGGAAGAGAATCAGGCATTCAGCACCTGCAGGAGGAAGGTGGAGGGGACCAGTTCCTCTACATGCAGCCCCCCACCATCCCTCCTATCCAGGTCTACAGTGGTGCCGCATGGTCTATGAGAAAGGTTCGGGGAAGACAGAGGAATCATAGGGCCCATGAGAAAGGTTCGGGGAAGACAGAGGGAACATGGGCCCATGAGAAAGGTTTGGGGAAGACAGAGGGTACATAGGGCCTATGAGAAAGGTTCGGGGGAGACAGAGGGAATATGGGCCCATGAGAAAGGTTCAGGGAAGACAGGGGGAACATAGGGCCCATGAGAAAGGTTCGGGGAAGACAGAGGGAACATAGGGCCCATGAGAAAGGTTCGGGGAAGAGAGAGGAAACATGGGGCCCATGAGAAAGGTTTGGGGAAGACAGAGGGAACATGGGGCCCATGAGAAAGATTCAGGGGAGACAGAGGGAACATAGGGGCCATGAGAAAGATTCGGGGGAGACAGAGGGAACATAGGGCCCATGAAAAAGGTTCAGGGGCGACAGAGGGAACATAGGACCCAGGAAGAACTCTAAAAAAATTACTATAACAAAAACTTCAACTTCACAAGGCACCATGACAAACTGACATAAAATGAAGAAGACTTTAGCAGCAGGACAAGGTGAATAGGGCATAAAGCAACCAAACAATGAGCAGGTACTTTGCTCTTCTTCATAAATAGGTGTGGAAGGGTATGTAAATTGAAACTTTGATCTATTTATCAGAGCACCTTAACAGGAATCTGTGAACATAAAATATACTCTAAGGCCAAAATTTGTGGACACCTATGAGTTTGTTGGACATCCCAGTCCAAAACTATGGACATTAATATTGAGTTTTCCCCTTTGAAGCTACAACGGCTCCACTCTTCTGGGAAGGCTTTCCATGAAATATTGGAGTGTTATTGTGGGGATTTGTGCCCATTCAGCCAAAAAGAGTATTTGTGAGGTCAAGTACTAGCATGGAATACTTGTTAGCCAACTGGCTAGGGCACCTGCATGTGTTCTGGCTCATGGCTCTGCTTGTAGAGTCCTGGCTGGGCATGTGCCTGCATGCAGGATTAGGAGTGATCATGCAGTGTGTACATAGTTATGCACACCAAGTGCCCACAGTGGTGCCTATTTAAAGCCTAGTTCATTGTCTGTGCTGGTTGGTCTTCAGCACGTTCTTGGTGACCTGACCTGAGCTCTTTTGCATGCTTTTCCATTACCAACCCAGCTTACTTCTAACCTACCTCTGAGCCCTTCTCTGTACCTCTGGCTTGGACTCTTGCTATTCCCTTCATCTCTGACTCTGATCCTGCCTATAGGCACTGCACTGTCTGTTTGTTGCTGATCTTGGCCTGCTTGGCAATTCGGCTACTGCTTTGGGTCACTACCCTGGTCTACCCACAGATACAGCTGAAGACTTTTGTGAGTGTCCCTGCTGCCTACATGCTGATGTTATCAGTGGTATCTTCTGTCCTGAACCCAGTGCCAAGCCATTGGCGAGACTTCCTGTTGGCTGTACTAACAGCTTCCCTGATACTCCTGCCTGCACATCCTTCCAGTTGGCACCACCCATCTGCAGTTCTGCAAGCTAAAGCTTCATACACTCATGTTCCTCCCTCTTGTACCAAAGCACCACCTGCCTCTCTTTCAGGGATGCTGATAGCTACTGATGATGGATGGGACCTGGTTCACAATCAGCTTTCCAATTCAGCTAATAGGTGTTCAGTAGGGTTGAGGTCAGGTATTGATGTTGGATGAGAAGACTGGCTCCCCATTGACATTCCAATTCATCCTAAAGGTGTTCAGTAGGGTTGAGGTCAAGACACTTAGGTTCCTCCACACCAAACTGGTCAGACCAAGTCTTTTTGGAGCTGGCTTTATACACAGAGGCACAGTCATGCTGGAACAGAAAAGGGCCTTCTGAAAACTTATCTCAAGGTCAAAGGGCACAATTATCTAAACTGTCTTTGTATGCTGTAGCATTATCAGTACTCATCACTGGAGACACCCGAACTCACTCATCTAGGGCAGTGTCCATACAGATTTGGTTCCATCCCATGATCTCCAAGATGACAAGCAAGTTCTTTCAAGTTTAGTCTACTAAGCAAAATGTGATTATTATGTCATAGGGCAGTACTGATTCATTTGAAACCACACAGGAAACTGAAAAAAGATGAAATATTAAAAGAATTCCAGCTGATGGACATATTTAGCTCATAGACTTGCACTGTTAAAACCTACTTCCTTGGGATACGTTAGTCAGTTGTCAAGGGAAGAAACCAAAAGAATATTTTGGCTGGTGTTGGGTTCTTGGCGGTGTTAGGTCCTTTGGTGCACCAGTTAAATAAATTACAGTTTATAACTGTAGCACCCTCCTAGTTAGCTAGGAGGAGCTAGAATTAATTTTTAGATAGGGGCTGAGTAGCAGCCCAGGTGTAACAGTCAGAGCGGGGTCAAATTGTGGTCTGGGCTGAGAGGCTCTGGAGACCAGCTCTCTGAGACTTCCCCTCTCTTTGGAGAAAGTTCTAGAAGCAGTGGGCGGAGGTAAGGAGTGGCTAGTCTGCATTCTTGAGGGATCCTGGCCAATCCCCAACAGGAGGCTTGGCATGGACTGCCCTTAAGTGACAGAGCCTGCTCAGTAGGAGAGAATTCAGGTGGAAGATGGATAAGTGAGGCTGGAGAGGGAGCCCAGATGGGATGAGGCATGCCTCCAGGCAGGGAAGCTTGGGACTTCATCAGTACCCAGAGCGAGGACCACCTATTCAGCAGGGAAGGAGAGACCCAGCTAGAAGGCCTGATAGCAACCACCGATCCATCCACTCATAGGAGAAGAACTGAGTAAGTAGACCTGCATCCCCTGGGCCAGTAAGGGGAAAGAGCACTCTGGTGGGAAACTGGTTTAGCTACTTCTTCTTCTCTTGAAGTGACAGACACTAGATCCAATGCCCTGGGATTCACCCAGAATAGCTGGATAAGGAGTATCTAGGGTCCGGGATGGTACAGCAGGAGATGCTGACTAGCTCTCCAAGAAGAAGAATCTGTTCTTTGCTGTTAAAGAGACTTGTACAATAGCTCAGGAAGATTGTCCTCCATTGCCATTACCCTTGGGCATCCCATACACCCCTTACCCCACCCAAGTTGCAATCCCCTAATAAAATCCAAAAAGCAAACTCAAGGACCGGTTACTGTCTCCTGGATGCAAGTCTGAATGGAAAATGTGTGTTGCCTGGCTGTGCAGGACTAGAGGAGGACCCAAAACTTCAGCGACTCCTAAGGGGGTAGTGCTACAACCGACTTTCACGTACCAGTGAGAACTTTATCCAGATCTGAAATGAAGTTTTCAAGCTCTTTTGTGTCACCCAGTTTTGCTACGGAAATAAAGCAAAGAACTGCTGAACTCATCATAACGAAATTAAAAGACAAAATTGCAAACATCACACTTCACAATCTTACCTTTTGGTTGGTGCCTTGATGTTATGCTGGTAGCTGAATGACTTAAAGTTTCCTCTGTGTTATATGTGGTGCTTCTTGGAGATAAAGTCACATCTGCAAAGATACATCAATTAAATGACAGAACATGAGAAATGTTTTCTGTAAGGGAAGCATGGGGGATTTCTTATAGTAAACCAGGTTCTGGCTATCATTTGCTACAGAGATCATAAAATAGAAAATTCCTATTTACCTAAATGTATTGTTTTCCTAGAAAAACATCTCCATCTCTTCATGTGCAAAATGTCCCTGCAATTTTTCTTGGTTAACACTGTAGCAGATCTCGAGATCAAAGCAGATTTTCACAACCAGGGTTCTGTGGTTCCTTGGGGTAACTCCGGAGATGTGGAGGGGTTCCTTGGGCTGTCAGCAGAGGTGAATTCATTTCCAACTGGAAATTACCTGCATAGTTTTGTTCCCAACATCACTAAGCAGGAAGCACTACATTGATCACCAGTGTAACAGGGCATTGTAATTGACCACCTCTTCTACGGACCATCGGTGCAATGTGTAGCCTCTCTTACTGTCCACCAATCTAAGGGGGAGCCTTGATTTCTGGCCACCAAGGTTAAGGGGGCCTCTCTTACTGATCATCAATGTAAGGGGAGACTCCTATGCTGACCACCAATGTAAGGGGTAGCCTCTGTAATTGTCCATCAATGTAAGCTGGAGCCTTTGTTATTGTCCATCAATGTAAGGGGTAGCCTCTGTAATTTTCCATCAATGTAAGGGGTAGCCTCTGTAATTGTCCATCAATGTAAGCTGGAGCCTTTGTTATTGTCCATCAATGTAAGGGGTAGCCTCTGTAATTTTCCATCAATGTAAGGGGTAGCCTCTGTAATTGTCCATCAATGTAAGGGGGAGCCTTTGTTATTGTCCACTAATGTAAAGGAAGCCTCTCTTACTGACCACCAATGTAAAGAGAGCCTCTCTTATTAACTACCAAGGTAAGGGAGTCTTGCTTGCTGACCACGAAGGTAAGGGGAACCTTTCTTACTGATCATCAATGTAAGGGGAGTCTTATACTGACCACCAATGCCTCTCGGGGAATCAGGAAGGAATTTTTTTCCCTGCAGGAGCAAACTGGATCGTGCTTTGCTGGGTTTTTTTTTGCCTTCCTCTGGATCAACTGTGGGCATAGGATTATAACTTATTTTTTTTAATGGTTGAACTGGATGGACTTTTGTCTTTTGTCAGCCAGACTAACTATGTAACTATATGTAACTATGTAAGGGGGAGCGTCTGTTATTGTCCACTAATGTATGGGGGGACTCTCTTACTGACCACCAATGCAAGGGGAGCCTCTCTTACTGACCACCAATGTAAGGCAAACCTCTCTTACTGACCACCAATGTAAGAGGAGCCTCTCTTACTAACCACCAATGTAAGGAGAACCTCTCTTACTGACCACCAATGTAAGGGGAGCCTCTCTTACTGACCACCAATGTAAGAAGCTTGTCCTAAAAGACCACCAATGTAAGTTGGAGCCTCTGTTACTGTCCACTAATATAAATAAGCCCTCTTCTTGGCCATCAAAAATAGGGGAACCTCTTTTACTGACCACTAATGTAAGTTGGAGCCTCTTTTACTGTCCATTAACGTAAGGGGTAGCCTCTTGCTGACTACCAATGTAAGGGGTATCCTCTCTTACTGTCCACCAATGTAAGATTTTCTGATTTCCAATGTAAGGAAGCACTTTCATTCTGACCACCAATGTATAGGGGTATTTTTCTACTGATGTCCAGTGTAAGAGGGTTACTTTTCCACTGGACACATTCCTTTAAAATGATATGTACAACTTACCGATCATACCAATATACCATACGATGTAGATTTAAATTTTAGCAAGGGTTCCAAGAGACCCATAAATTATTTCAAGGGTTCTGCCATTGTAAAAAGGTTGAGAAAGTCTAGGTTAAAGAGACCCTGTTGTCCAAACTTTAATTTCAACACATTTCTAATCATAAGTGAATTTTTAGTACTGTATATTATGCATGTTATTTACCTGTGTAGACATCCAAAAGCCATGAGACTGCTGTTGGGTGCCGCCATCTTGGATGTGACATCACCACCCCATCTCCCCCACTTCATCCAATCAGAGAATGCTTTTCATTCATTGAGAAAATTCAAAGTGTTCTTTGAATTGCGCCCCAGGTGGGCATGGGACCCAGAAGCTAGAGGAGGTCAGTGTAGTAGAGGTGCCTACTACAATGATTTCAAGCTTCCACAGGGATCCTACAAGTATGGCACATATACTTACATTGGTCCAAGCTGTGGACCAATGCAACTTTGTAAAAATTGCCATGTTTGGAATTTTAACATTGATAAGGTTGTTATACTGAAAAGACTTAACATTTCCATTGTTTGTACTAGCATGACCTCATCAGACCCTAACAGCCTACAAAGCCATTCTCCCTTGCGAAATGAACAGTCGTGCTTTCCCCCTGGTTTACTGCAGAAGCATGAATGATGTAGCTGAGCCCCCAGGACATCCACCGGGCCTTAGGCTCCTACCTTGGTTGCCTTGTGGATAATCCATGTCTACTCTATGTGGTTATGCTCTGCAATTATTTTTTTATATACACAACATGTAACCTACCTTCTGAATTATGGCTACTGATCAAACTTAGATGTTGTTTGAGTTTCTTGAGGTGTTCTTCCGAATCACAAGGTCCTCTTGTAAAGTCTTGCAAAGCATCGTCAAATTCCATCAGGGTGGAAACTAAATCTTCACCTAAAGAGGCTGAGGGCACAGAATCATTTGTACACAGTCAAACTTTCCATTTTGCTTACTTGTTGGTATACTGTAACTATAACACCATAGTATCCTGTCTGAAACATCATTTTCCATTTTGAGAAATGTAACGATCAGCATTATAAGTGTAGCACCCTCCTAGATAGGTGCCGGGGTAGGTAAATTCAGTTTTGGCTCACTGTAAGCAGTGCAGCTGCATGTGTTTAGTTAGGTTTGTTCTATGTTTCAACCTGTCTGTTTGTTAATGTTCTGGAAGATAGATAGTCAAACTGGCGGCTAAATATTTATGCAGCCCTGGCCAATCCCTGGGGGCAGTTGCCCAGATGGTGGTTGGGAGTGTGAATAGATACCCTGAGATCCAGAACAGAAAAGTCTTGTCCTTGAGGAGGAGATCGCAACCTAGGGGGGCTATTTTCCCGTAGGGAAGCTTGCCATGTGTTTGCTGTTGATCGAGGTCCCAGTTGGGCTAGCTGGGGGGCATACTTTGTTGAAAGTTGCTGGAGTTGACTGTGGGGCTTTTCGTCTGAGGATCTAAGGGTCTGTTATCACTGGAAGAAAGTGTCTGGGAAGATATTGGAAGGAGGCAATCAATTATCCAAGGACATTAGTGAGTACAGGCTGGTGCTAGAGATCCTTGAGACTGTGTGCTGTTACCCGCTCTGGGGCTATAAAGTCAGCTGTGTTCAAAGGGGACATTGTGTCAGGTGTCCTGAGGAGCTCTGTCCATTAATTCCTGGTGAGAGGACTCAGCCCATATCTGTAGAAGGAAAATTAATAATCTCTGGTTGCTACTACAAAGCTCAGTCCACCATTTACCTGTGCGAGGACCTTTGCTCATATCCTACGTTTGTGTCCTCAAATTGCTGCTAAGTGTACAGTGTGCCTGGCTGCAGTTAGACTCTGGGAAAAGATCTAAGGGCCCTTTAAAACTGCCGCTCCTATGGGGGTATTGCTACATATAATTTAATAGAATAAGTCAAGAAAAGGTTATGGTAGACTCCAAGATACGAAACTGGGAAGGGGAGCCTGGGCAGCTGGGGGAAATATATGGTGCACAGGGAGGGTGATGGTTGCAGTTGGGCTGGAGGATTACTGGAACCGATCCCCTGTATAGCTCTCTCTGCAGCAGCTGAAACCAAAGGGAGAGAGAGAGGAAAAAACAACTTTCAACTGCTGCAGAGAGAGCCATACAGGGGATTGGTTCCAGTAACTGCTCCCTCCCTTCCCACCCCGCCATGCTGATCACCCTCCCTGCCCACCCACATCTGATTCACCCATCTGCCTGAGCCCCACAAAGGAGGACTGGTGGTACCTCCTAGTCCACGGCCCTGTCCTGGGGTATCCTCCCTGCCCACACACATCTGATTCACCCATCTGCCTGAACCCCACAAAGAAGGACTGGTGTACCCCCTAATCCACGGCCCTGTCCTGGGGTATCCTCCCTGCCCACCCACATCTGATTCACCTATCTGCCTGAGCCCCACAAAGGAGAACTGGTGCTACCCCCTAATCCATGGCCCTGTCCTGGGGTATCCTCCCTGCCCACCCACATCTGATTCACCCATCTGCCTGAGCCCCCCAAAGGAGGACTGGTGGTACCCCCTAATCCACGGCCCTGTCCTGGGGTATCCTCCCTGCCCACCCACATCTGATTCACCCATCTGCCTGAGCCCCACAAAGGAGGACTGGTGGTACCCCCTTATCTACGGCCCTGTCCTGGGGTATCCTCCCTGACCACCCACATCTAATTCACCCATCTGCCTGAGCCCCACAAAAGAGGACTGGAAGTACCCCCTAATCCACGGCCCTGTCCTGGGGTATCCTCCCTGCCCACCCACATCTGATTCACCCATCTGCCTGAGCCCCACAAAGGAGGACTGGTGGTACCCCCTTATCCACGGCCCTGTCCTAGGGTATCCTCCCTGCCCACCCACATCTGATTCACCCATCTGCCTGAACCCCACATAGGAGGACTGGTGGTACCCCCTAATCCACGGCCCTGTCCTGGGGTATCCTCCCTGCCCACCCACATCTGATTCACCCATCTGCCTGAGCCCCACAAAGGAGGACTGGTGGTACCCCCTAATCCACGGCCCTGTCCTGGGGTATCCTCCCTGCCCACCCACATCTGATTCACCCATCTGCCTGAGCCCCACAAAGGAGGACTGGTGGTACCCCCTTATCCACGGCCCTGTCCTGGGGTATCCTCCCTGCCCACTCACATCTGATTCACCCATCTGCCTGAGCCCCACAAAGGAGGACTGGTGGTACCCCCTAATCCACGGCCCTGTCCTGGGGTATCCTCCCTGCCCACCCACATCTGATTCACCCATCTGCCTGAGCCCCACAAAGGAGGACTGGTGGTACCCCCTAATCCACGGCCCTGTCCTGGGGTATCCTCCCTGCCCACCCACATCTGATTCACCCATCTGCCTGAGCCCCACAAAGGAGGACTGGTGGTACCCCCTTATCCACGGCCCTGTCCTGGGGTATCCTCCCTGCCCACCCACATCTGATTCACCCATCTGCCTGAGCCCCACAAAGGAGGACTGGTGGTACCCCCTAATCCACGGCCCTGTCCTGGGGTTTCCTCCCTGCCCACCCACATCTGATTCACCCACCTGCCTGAGCCCCCCAAAGGAGGACTGGTGGTACCCCCTAATCCACGGCCCTGTCCTGGGGTATCCTCCCTGCCCACCCACATCTGATTCACCCATCTGCCTGAGCCCCCCAAAGGAGGACTGGTGGTACCCCCTAATCCACGGCCCTGTCCTGGGGTATCCTCCCTGCCCACCCACATCTGATTCACCCATCTGCCTGAGCCCCACAAAGGAGGACTGGTGGTACCCCTAATCCATGGCCCTGTCCTGGGGTATCCTCCCTGCCCACCCACATCTGATTCACCCATCTGCCTGAGCCCCACAAAGGAGGACTGGTGGTACCCCCTAATCCACGGCCCTGTCCTGGGGTATCCTCCCTGCCAACCCACATCTGATTAACCCATCTGCCTGAGCCCCACAAAGGAGGACTGGTGGTACCCCCTTATCCACGGCCCTGTCCTGGGGTATCCCATATACCCCTAGACCCCATCCAAGTTGTTAACCCCTTAATAAAACATCTAAAAACACAGCTCAAGGACTGTATTAAAAGTTTTTTTTATACAATTCATCATAAAACAAATCATTTTACAAACGCTGATGTGGGGTGAGCAACAAGTTTGGGGGTTCAATCGGCTTGCTGAATTGCTCTCTGTACAACCGGTATCTATGTATAAAAGGTATATAATAGTATACACACACTCATATATAGTGTGAAGTCTCTGCTCTAGACATATGACAACAAAAGGATGCAGAGGAAGGAAAAGAGATGAAAGCTAACAAAAGGCAGAGGAAAGGCAATATAAGACGGGGGTGGGGGCGACTTCACAGAAATAGAGAATAAAAAACAATATTATTTCGGGTTCGTGCACACGGACGCGTGTTGGTGTAGACTGGCAAAATTCCTGCACCTGGGAGTCACAATCGTTGTGTGCAGTCGTCTGTACAAATCAATGACAGGCTGTACACCGGTATCCTCCCCGTCTGACCGGTCCCATAATTATAGGGGTGATGTGTGCCCCTGGATGCAGACAGTTTTCTTCCAGGCAGGGCAGCTGATAAGGGGGTACCCCTGGTCCTCCAGTACGGGGCCCAGGCCCAAACAGTTCAGCAGGGGTGTGCCCAAGCAACAGGAAGAATCGGATCATGGGCATGAGGAGTGAACAGATCCCCTGTATGCCTCTCACTGCAGCAGCTGAAAGCCAGTGGGAGGGAGAGGAGAAGCCGGCTTCCAGCTGCTGCAGTGAGAGCTATACAGGGGATTGGTTCCTGTAATTGCCCCCTTACTGCACTGATCACTCCCTTCTGTCCATGATTGGATTCCCCCTGCCCCTGACACCTGGGCCCCCCACGTATGACCACCCTCCTCTCTTGCTTGCAGCATTGCTGCCTCAATCTCTTCTCCCTCCTGCCAGCATTCAGCTGCTGCAGTGAGAGCTATACAGGGGATCAGTTCCTGTAATTGCCCCCTTGCTGCACTGATCATTCCCTCTTGTCCATGATTGGATTCCCCCTGCCCCTGACGCCTGGGCCCCCCACGTATGACCACCCTCCTCTCTTGCTTGCAGCATCTCTTCTCCCTCCCGCCAGCTTTCAGCTGCTGCAGTGAGAGCCATACAGGGGATTGGTTCCTGTAATTGCCCCCTTACTGCACTGATCACTCCCTTCTGTCCATGATTGGATTCCCCCTGCCCCTGACGCCTGGGCCCCCCACGTATGACCACCCTCCTCTCTTGCTTGCAGCATTGCTGGCTCAATCTCTTCTCCCTCCTGCCAGCATTCAGCTGCTGCAGTGAGAGCCATACAGGGGATCGGTTCCTGTAATTGCCCCCTTGCTGCACTGATCACTCCCTCCTGTCCATGATTGGATTCCCCCTGCCCCTGACACCTGGGCCCCCCACGTATGACCACCCTCCTTTCTTGCTTGCAGCATCTCTTCTCCCTCCCGCCAGCTTTCAGCTGCTGCAGTGAGAGCCATACAGGGGATCGGTTCCTGTAATTTCCCCCCCGCTGCACTGATCATGATTGGATTTCCCCCTACCCCTGCTGCCTGGGCCCCCCCTGTATGACCACCCTCCTCTCTTGCTTGCAGCATTGCTGGCTGCATCTCTTCTCCCTCCGCCAGCATTCAGCTGCTGCAGTGAGAGCCATACAGGGGATCGGTTCCTGTAATTGCCCCCTTGCTGCACTGATCACTCCCTCCTGTCCATGATTGGATTCCCCCTGCCCCTGACACCTGGGCCCCCCACGTATGACCACCCTCCTTTCTTGCTTGCAGCATCTCTTCTCCCTCCCGCCAGCTTTCAGCTGCTGCAGTGAGAGCCATACAGGGGATCGGTTCCTGTAATTTCCCCCCCGCTGCACTGATCATGATTGGATTTCCCCCTACCCCTGCTGCCTGGGCCCCCCCTGTATGACCACCCTCCTCTCTTGCTTGCAGCATTGCTGGCTGCATCTCTTCTCCCTCCGCCAGCATTCAGCTGCTGCAGTGAGAGCCATACAGGGGATCGGTTCCTGTAATTGCCCCCTTGCTGCACTGATCACTCCCTCCTGTCCATGATTGGATTCCCCCTGCCCCTGACGCCTGGGCCCCCCACGTATGACCACCCTCCTTTCTTGCTTGCAGCATCTCTTCTCCCTCCCGCCAGCTTTCAGCTGCTGCAGTGAGAGCCATACAGGGGATCGGTTCCTGTAATTTCCCCCCCGCTGCACTGATCATGATTGGATTTCCCCCTACCCCTGCTGCCTGGGCCCTCCCTGTATGACCACCCTCCTCTCTTGCTTGCAGCATTGCTGGCTGCATCTCTTCTCCCTCCGCCAGCTTTCAGCTGCTGCAGTGAGAGCCATACAGGGGATCGGTTCCTGTAATTGCCCCCTTGCTGCACTGATCATTCCCTCCTGTCCTTTATTGGATTTCCCCTGCCCCTGCAGCCTGCCAGCCCCCCCTCCCCCCCGTATGACCACCCTCCTCTCCTGCTTGCAGCATTGCTGGCTGCATCTCTTCTCCCTCCCACCAGCTTTCAGCTGCTTCAACAGGGGAACTACAGGGGATCTGTTCTAGTAAATACCCCCCCCCCCACACTGTGCCGATCACCCCTCCTGTAGACAATCTCCTTCCCTCTGCTGCTGGGCCCCTGATGGCTTTTTCTCCATCACTTCAGCATGGAGAGCGGGCCAAGCATACTGTACTGGGCCCCCTGATTTCTGACAGCAGTCCTGCATCCAGGGGCACACATCCAACCCTGTACGCATGTAACCACGCATGTATACACAGATATCAGGGATGACAGCATACAGCCGCAGCCTGTTGTTGATTTGTACGGGCGGCTGTACGCAACACTTGTAACTCCTGGGAGAAGAAATACGCTGAATTGTGGAGATGTACAACAGCGTGCGTTCATTTGCCCGTAAAGTGTAAAGAACCCAAATACCAAAGTTGAGGAAATAGCCCCTTTTAGCTTTGTAAAGCTAGGCTTGGACCTGCGCTTAAACCCACCAACACTCTGAAGAGTGATCCAGATTTGGATTGCTTTTCAGAGGCCATTGATAGGTGCTGATTAGGCAGTGTGAGACTCCTGGTCTTTTTTGCTTTAGAAGCATGCCACAACCCACATGCTGTGCACCCAAAATGCGGGAATTTGCGGCTTTTCCCCATTCGGTTGCATTTGTCCAACGGTTATTGCATCATTTTTGCTGTGGGTGTTAAGCGAAGCATTATAAACGTGGAATATAAAACACCCCCATCCGCTGCCATTACAGCTTAAGAGGGGCAACTGGCGGGGGATCGTGAAAAACTCAGCTCAACCCCACATTTTTACTGCCTCTCAACTGCACCTCTAAATGAGGTATAAATGCAGTTTTTGATTTGGGCTTGCTTTGATCCCTGAAGAGAGATCCACGTTCGCATTGCTCTTTAGGCTCCTTTCACATTCTCCTAGTCCAGAGCGACTTTTGGAGAGTGACTTTCGTGCGACTTTTGGTGCAATTTTGATTGCGCTTTACATTGTATGGATTAAAGTCGCATCAAAAGTTGGACCAAAGTAACGCAGGCACCTTTTCAAAGTCACCGCGGGTCGCCATCGAAGAGAAAAATAATCAATGTCCAAAGTCACATCACAAATCGCACAAGTGTAAAAGGAACCTTACAGAGGATTTGACGGGTGGTGAGGAGTCGCGGAGTCGCCCCCTTACCGCCTGCTTTCAACCCTTGAACCCACACCAGTGAGCCACAACCACATGCACTGCATACCACCAAAAGCCACAGGGGGTAGAATTTCTGCCCTAACCGCGAAAGGAGGCATCGTAGCCAGGGGCAGACTGACCATTTGGAAACTCAGGCACTGCCCGAGGGCCTGAGGTCAATAGGGGGCCCCATGAGATGCCCCTGGTACCTTTTTCATAGGCTTTTTTGAGTTTGGGCAAGGACACAGGGGCCCCATGATCCCCTATTGCCGGGGGCCCCATGAGTTGTCAGTCCGCCCCTGCTTAAGGCTGACGCGTTTCGAGGAGCAGTCTTCTCTTCCTCAGAGCCAGCTGCTCCTCAAAACGCATCAGTTTGAAGAGGGGTCCTCATGAAGATAATGCACAAGGTAGGTGCGCCCTCTGTTTGCCTTTGTTTTTACAGTTGTTTCTTGCAGATTACCCCCCAACCCTTAGAGGGCAGCAAGGCCAGTGCTGTTTTCTGATACATGAAAGTTTGGAGCATGAAATTGTCCAAAATGTCGCCTTAAGAGTTCCCTTCACTGGAACTAGAGGGCCAAGCCCAACCCCTGAAAAACAACCCCAGCACATTTGTGAGGTCAGGCACTGATGTCGGGGGAGGGGGCCTGGCTCACAGTCTCTGCTGTAATTCATACCAAAGGTGTTCTATGGGGTTGAGGTCAGGACTGTGCAGGTCAGTCAAGTTCCTCCACCCCAAACTGGCTCCGCCATGTCTTTATGGACCTTGCTTTGTGCACTGCTGCGCAGTCATGTTGGAACAGGAAGGGGCCATCCCCAAACTCTTCCCACAAAGTTGGGAGCATGAAGTTGTCCAAAATGTCACCTTAAGAGTTCCCTTCACTGGAACTAGGGGGCCAAACCCAACCCCTGAAAAACAACCCCACACCATAATCCCCCCTCCACCAAACTTTACACTTGACACAATTCAGTCAGGCAAGTACCGTTCTCCTGGTAACCGCCAAACCCAGACACATCCATCAGATTGCCAGACAGAGAAGCGTGATTGGTCACTCCAGAGAACACGTTTCTTCTGCTCTAGAGTCCAGTGGCGGCATGCTTTACACCACGGCATCCGACGCTTTGCATTGCACTTGGTGATGGAAGGCTTGGATGCAGCTGCTTGGCCATGGAAACCCATTCCATGAAGCTCTCTACGCACTGTTGTTGGGCTCATCTGAAGGCCACACCAAGTTTGGAGGTCTTTAGCTATTGACTCTGCAGACAGTTGGTGACTTCTGCGCACTGTGCGCTTCAGCATGCGCTGACCCCGCTCTGTCATGTGACGTGGCCTACCACTTGGTGGCTGAGTGGCTGTTGTTCCCAGTGGCTTCCACTTTGTTATAATCCCACTAACAGTTGAGCGTGGAATATTTAGTAGCCAGGAAATGTCACGGATGGACTTATTGCACAGGTGACCACCTATCACGGGACCATGCTTGGAGTCACTGAGCTCCTGAGAGCGACCCATTCTTTCACCAATGTTTGTAGAAGCAGTCTGCATGCCTTGATTGTATACACCTGTGTCCATGGAGGGGATTGGAGCACCTGAATCACATGATTGGGAGGGGATTGGAACACCTGAATCACATGATTGGGAGGGGATTGGAACACCTGAATCACATGATTGGGAGGGCGGGGCCAATACTTTTGGCAATATAGGCTGGCCATACACTATACAATTTTCTGCCCAATTTCCTTTAGATTTACCTTCAGCTATGTAGTACAAGGTCCTGCCTAATTGGATACAATGGAAAGTGTTGTTTAGGTTTGACCTCATATTATATGGTTCTTGGTAAATCTAAAGAAAATATCTGTATAACTGTATAATGTATGGCCAGCCTTAGTATATGTCACTTTTTTTCCCCCCAGAGTTCCTCTTTAAGAATTTTCATGGGCCGGGGTCAGTAGGGAGCCCCATGAAATGCCCCTGGTACCTTTTTCATAGGCTTTTTTGAGTTTGGGCAAGGACACAGGGGCCCCATGATCCCCTATTGCCCGGGGGCCCCATGAGTTGTCAGTCCGCCCGTGCCTGGAACCCCTCAAAAATTAAATATTGTTTAAGCAGAGGCCCAGTAGAATAAAATGGTGGGTTCTGCACATAGTATAGTCACATAGTATTTGCAAAAAATATGCTATTTTTGGGAAAAAATACACTAGTGAATTTAATGCACAAAAACACAATTTTTTTGTAAAACAAAAGATATTACGCCGAGTAAATCGATACCAAACATGTCATATTATAAAACTTGCATACGCCCGTAAAACGGCGCCAAGCTACGCTACCTAAAAATCTCCATAGGTGACGTTTTAAAATCCTTTACAGGTGACCATTTTAGAGTTGCACAGGAGGAGGTGCTAGAATTATTGCTGTCGCACTGACGTTCGTGGCGATACCTCACATGTGTGCTGCGATCGCGATTCACACATGTGAGCACGGTGGGACGGGGGCGCTTTAGATTTTATATTTTTAAAATTTTATTTGATTTTTTTAAATCACTTTTAGTGCTATCACAAGCACACCTCCCACGTTTCTGAGATGGGAATGAGGGAAGCCTATAAGTAAAAGTATGTTTGTCATAGGACACCCCCCCACCACACCCCTTCCCACATGGAAGAAAAATATATTTGAAATATATTTTAAAAATATTCTTCCCAAATATATTGACATATATATGAAATGCTACAATTTTGGCCATATTCAATATATTTCAAAATATATTTCAATAAATATTTATATATATATACACACACACAGGTGAAACTCAAAAAGTTAGAATCTGGTGCAAAAGTTGATTTATTTCAGTGCAGCAACTTAAAAGGTGAAACTAATATATGAGACTCATTACATGCAAAGCAAGATAGTTCAAGCCGTGATTTGTCATCATTGTGATGATTATGGCTTACAGCTCATGAAAACCCCAAATCCACAATCTCAGAAAATGAGAATATTGTGAAAAGGTGGAATAATCTCGGCTCAAAGTGTCCCACTCTAATCAGATAATTAAGCCATAACACCTGCAAAGGGTTCCTGAGCTTTTAAATGGTCTCTCAGTCTGGTTCAGTAGGAATCACAATCATGGGAAAGACTGCTGACCTGACACCATCACTGACACCCTCCATAAGGAGGGAAAGCCTCAAAAGGTCATTGCAGAAGAAGTTGGATGTTCCCAAAGTGCTGCATCAAAGCACATTAATAGAAAGTTATGTGGAAGGGAAAAGTGTGGAAGAAAAAGGTGCACAAGCAGCAGGGATGACCGCAGCCTGGAGAGGATTGTCAGGAAAAGGCCATTCAGAAGTGTTGGGGACTTTCACAAGGAATGGACTGAGGCTGGAGTCAGTGCATCAAGAGCCACCACACACAGATGGATCCTGAACATGGGCTTCAAATGTTGTATTCCTCTTGTCAAGCCGCTCCTGAACAACAAACGTCAGAAGTGACTTACCTGGGCTGGAGAAAAACAGACCTGGTCTGTTGCTCAGTGGTCCAAAGTCCTCTTTTCTGATGAGAGCAACTTTTGCATCTCATTTGGAAACCAAGGACCCCGAGTATGGAGGAAGAATGGAGAGGCCCAAGGACCCCGAGTATGGAGGAAGAATGGATAGGCACAAGGACCCCGAGTATGGAGGAAGAATGGAGAGGCCCAAGGACCCCGAGTATGGAGGAAGAATGGAGAGGCACAAGGACCCCGAGTATGGAGGAAGAATGGAGAGGCACAAGGACCCCGAGTATGGAGGAAGAATGGAGAGGCACAAGGACCCCGAGTATGGAGGAAGAATGGAGAGGCCCAAGAACCCCGAGTATGGAGGAAGAATGGAGAGGCACAAGGACCCCGAGTATGGAGGAAGAATGGAGAGGCCCAAGGACCCCGAGTATGGAGGAAGAATGGAGAGGCACAAGGACCCCGAGTATGGAGGAAGAATGGAGAGGCCCAAGGACCCCGAGTATGGAGGAAGAATGGAGAGGCACACACTGCAAGATACTTGAAGTCCAGTGTGAAGTTTCCACAGTCTGTGTTGATTTGGGGAGCCATGTCATCTGCTGGTGTTGGCCCACTGTGCTTCATTAAGTCCAGGGTCAACGCAGCCGTCTACCAGGAGATTTTGGAGCACTTCATGCTTCCTTCCGCAGACCAGATTTATGGGGATGTTGACTTCATTTTCCAGCAGGACTTGGCTCCGCCCACACTGCCAAAAGTACCAAAACCTGGTTCAATGACCGTGGGATTACTGTGCTTGATTGGCCAGCAAACTCACCTGACCTGAACCCCATAGAGAATCTATGGGGCATTGCCAAGAGAAAGATGAGAGACATGAGACCGAACAATGCAGAAGAGCTGAAGGCCGCTATTGAAGCATCCTGGTCTTCCATAACACCTCAGCAGTGCCACAGGCTGATAGCTTCCATGCCACGCTGCATTGAGGCAGTAATTGCTGCAAAAGGGGCCCAAACCAAGTACTGAGTACATATGCAGCTTCTACTTTTCAGAGGTGCGATATTGTTCTATGTACAATCCGTGTTTTATTGATTGCATGTAATATTCTCATTTTCTGAGATTGTGGATTTGGGGTTTTCATGAGCTGTAAGCCATAATCATCACAATGATGACAAATCACGGCTTGAACTATCTTGCTTTGCATGGAATGAGTCTATCTCATATATTAGTTTCACCTTTTAAGTTGCAGCACTGAAATAAATCAACTTTTGCACCATATTCTCATTTTTCGAGTTTCACCTGTATATACTGCATGTTGAAATGCGTTTTTATTACAAAATATATGAAAAATATTTAAAAAACATACATTTCAAATATACTACATTTTTGTAATACATTTACAAATATATGTAAAAATATATGTTAAAATGACTTTTTTAGATAACATGAAAAATGTAATAAATATTTAAATTAAAAAAAAACAAAAAAAAAAAAAAAAATGACTTTTTTAGATGTAAAAAAAAATCTGAAGAATATATTTTTAAAAAATGTTTTTAAAAATATATATTTTCTAAATATATTCTTCAGATTTTTTTTAACATTTTAAAAAAGTCATTTTAACATATATTTTTACATATATTTGTAAATGCATTCCAATGCATTCAACGCACCCTACAAAAGCACGATACACTGTTGTCACCAGCAGGAAGGGCGCCATGAGAAATCCCAGTCATTGCTACATGAAGACATAAGTGGCTGTAAAGAGGCCACGGGAGATCAGCAGCACTGAGATGCAGCAAAGGATGAAATAAGTTGTACTTAGTTTTTTTTTTTTTTAACCACTTCCCATCCAGCCCACGTACATAAATGGCCGGATGGGAGCAGTGCTAAAGCGGGTTGCCGTTTATCAACGGCCCCCACATTCACTGCCTGTGTGTGCTCCCTGGGAGAGCGTGGCACCGCGATCCAGTGCCCGCTGTGTCCGGAGGTCTTCCCCATCAATGAAGACCTTAACCACTTGCTGTCTGGTCTATGTAGATAAACGGTTGGAAGGGAGCGCTGCCGATGCGGGTGAACGTTTCCAAACGTCACCCGCATTCATTGCCTGTGCGCGCTCCCTGGGAGAGCGCAACACCGATCGTAGTATGGGACCTCTCTGTGAGGTTCGGATCATGTGATCACTGATTGGCCAATCAGTGATCACTGATTGGCCAATCAGTGATTACATGAACAGTAGTAAACAAGATGTCACTTCCTATCATCATTGCTTACTACGTGTGAAATCTGTGAATGATCACAGAGGTCACATGGTACAGGGCTATTCACAACAGCCTTGTACCATGTGACAAGCTGTGACCAATCACAGCTCACACAGTATTTCTCAATGGCTGCAGGAATGGCAGCCAGAGAGAAGGAGAAATTATTGCTTTTACAGCCTTTATGGATGTAAAAGCAATCAGTGTAAAAAAAAGAAGAAAAAAAAATCTTTATCACCCCCCACAAGTAGTACAGTGTCACTATGGTGACACTGTAATGCTAGGGTGACAGTATGTTAAAAAAAAAAAGCATAAATAATAATATAAAAAAAAAAATAAAAATGTAAAAATTTTTTTTAAAAAAATTATAATTTTTGGTTATAAACTAACTTGGGTTTTTTTGTTTTTTTTTACTAAAAAGATAACTGAATACATTTTGAGATTAATGAAGAAAGATTATTTATTTGCAAAATTTTATAAGAAAAACACTTTTTTTTTTCAAAATGTTTGGACTTTTGTCATTTGTATAGCAAAAAAAAAAATCCCAGTGGTGAATAAATACCACCAAAATAAAGTTTTATCTGTCTCAAAAAAATGCTACAAAAATTCATATGAACCCTCCCTCCTAGATTGTAAGCTCCCAGGATCAGGCCCTCCTATCCGTCTTGTATTAAACTGTATTGTTGCTGTATTGTCTCCCGTTATATTGTAAAGCGCTGAGCAAACTGTTGGCGCCATAAATCCTGTACAATAATAATAATACGGCTACAGTGTTGCATGACCGCGCAATTGTCATTCAAAGTGTGATAGCGCTGAAAGCTGAAAATTGGCCTGGACTGGAAGGGGGTAAAAGTGTCCGGGCTGCAAGGGGGGGAAAGTGTCCGGACTGGAAGGGGGTGAAAGCGTCCGGACTGGAAGGGGGGTGAAAGTATCCGGACTGGAAGGGGGTAAAAGTGTCCGGGCTGCAAGGGGGGGGAAAGCGTCCGGACTGGAAGGGGGTGAAAGCGTCCGGACTGGAAGGGGGGTGAAAGTGTCCGGACTGGAAGGGGGTGAAAGTGTCCGGACTGGAAGGGGGTGAAAGCGTCCGGACTGGAAGGGGGTGAAAGCGTCCGGACTGGAAGGGGGTGAAAGTGTCCGGACTGGAAAGGGGGTGAAAGTGTCCGGACTGGAAGGGGGTGAAAGCGTCCGGACTGGAAGGGGGTGAAAGCGTGCGGACTGGAAGGGGGTGAAAGTGTCCGGACTGGAAAGGGGGTGAAAGTGTCCGGACTGGAAGGGGGTGAAAGTGTCCGGACTGGAAGGGGGTGAAAGTGTCCGGACTGGAAGGGGGCGAAAGTGTCCGGACTGGAAGGGGGGCAAAGTGTCCGGACTGGAAGGGGGTGAAAGCGTCCGGACTGGAAGTGGGTGAAAGCGTCCGGACTGGAAGGGGGTGAAAGTGTCCGGACTGGAAAGGGGGTGAAAGTGTCCGGACTGGAAGGGGGTGAAAGTGTCCGGACTGGAAGGGGGTGAAAGTGTCCGGACTGGAAGGGGGGGGAAAGTGTCCGGACTGGAAGGGGGGTGAAAGGGTCCGGACTGGAAGGGGGGTGAAAGTGTCCGGACTGGAAGGGGGGGAAAGTGTCTGGACTGGAAGGGGGTGAAAGTGTCCGGACTGGAAGGGGGTGAAAGTGTCCAGACTGGAAGGGGGTGAAAGTGTCCGGACTGGAAGGGAGGGAAAGTGTCCGGACTGGAAGGGGGGGAAAGTGTCCGGACTGGAAGGGAGGGAAAGTGTCCGGACTGGAAGGGGGTGAAAGTGTCCGGACTGGAAGGGGGTGAAAGTGTCCGGACTGGAAGGGAGGGAAAGTGTCCGGACTGGAAGGGGGTGAAAGTGTCCGGACTGGAAGGGGGTGAAAGTGTCCGGACTGGAAGGGAGGGAAAGTGTCCGGACTGGAAGGGAGGGAAAGTGTCCGGACTGGAAGTGGTTAAAGACTGACAAATGTTTCACTTTCTCTATTAAACATAATGGTGGGTGGTTTAGGAAAGACACTAAATCCAGGCATGATCGTCTCTGAATGGGGAAAAAGGGAAATAAGTTTTTGTAAAGCAGAACTAAAAGTCAAAGATAACAATGCAGTCTGCATCAGGGGCGGACTGACCATTTGGAAACTTGGGCACTGCCCGAGGGCCCGGGGTCAGTAGGGGGCCCCATGAGATGCCCCTGGTACCTTTTTCATAGGCTTTTTTGAGTTTGGGCAAAGACACAGGGGCCCCATGATCCCCTATTGCCCGGGGGCCCCATGAGTTGTCAGTCCGCCCCTGCCATGATTACATATTTTATGATGGAAAACTCAAACCTACACACACTGCCTGCAAAATAAATATTCTTGGAATAAACGAGTCAATATAAACACAAATAATATAAATATAAACACTATACACACACATATATACTGGGGGAAAAAAAATAAATAAAACAGACTTGACACATACATAAACTGTCTGCAAAATAAATATTCTTGGAACATTAGCCAATATGAAGACAGAAAAATATATTTGATATATTTAAAAAAAATACATATTAAAGAAAAACTGACAAGAAAAACAGACCTGAAACATATAGTGGCTGCCTGCAAAATAAATAATCTTGGCACAAACATGAGTCAACATGAAGACAAAAATATAAACACTATATATATATATACACCCCCCCACATATATATATATATATACACCCACCCCACATATATATATATATATACACACACCCCACATATATATATATATATACACACACACACATATATATATATATATACACACACACCACATATATATATATATATGTATATATACACACACCCCACATATATATATATATATACACCCACCCCACATATATATATATATATACACACACCCCACATATATATATATATATACACCCACCCCACATATATATATATATATACACACACCCCACATATATATATATATATACACACACCCCACATATATATATATATATACACACACACCACATATATATATATATATACACACACACCACATATATATATATATATGTATATATACACACACCCCACATATATATATATATATACACCCCTCCACATATATATATATATACACACACCCCATATATATATATATATACACCCCTCCACATATATATATATATATATACACACACCCCACATATATATCTATATATATATATATACACACACACCCCATATATATATATATATACACCCCTCCACATATATATATATATGCACACACCCCACATATATATCTATATATATATATATACACACACCCCACATATATATATATATATACACCCCTCCACATATATATATATATATACACACACCCCACATATATATCTATATATATATATATACACACACCCCACATATATATATATATATACACACACCCCACATATATATATATATATATACACCCCTCCATATATATATATATATACACACACACACACATATATATATATATATATATACACACACACACCCCACATATATATATATATATACACACACATGTATATATATATATATGTGTGTATGTATATACAGTATATATATATATATATATATATGTATGTATGTATGTATATATATATGTGTGTATGTTTGTATATATTCTATTGTACAGCGCTGAGCAAACCCTTTGGCGCTATATAAACTCGATAAATAAATAAATAAATAAATATATATATATGTGTGTTATTTCAGGTCTTTTTTTCTGGGTTTTTTTAAAATATATATTTTTTCTTTCTATCTTCATATTGACTGATGTTCCAAAAAAAACATTATATATATATATACACACACACACACACACATACATATATATATATATATATAAAAATTTTTTTTTTTTTTTGGAACATCAGTCAATATGAAGATAGAAAGAAAAAATATATATTTTAAAAAACCCCTGAAAAAAGACCTGAAATAACACACATTGGAATAAACATCAGTGAATATAAAGACAAATATATATTAAAAATAAAAACCATAAAAACTATATAAATATCCTTGAATTAAACATAGGCCAGTCTGATGGCAAAAATATATATAAAGAAAAAAAAACACAAAAAAAGCCCAAAAAAACCCTATAAAAAAAAAAAAAAAATAGTTGATGGACCACTTGTAGCACCATACTGATTATAATTTGGGTATGCAGTCTAATAATCATCTCCATCACATTCTGATATCATTTGAAATTTTCATTTTATAAATGTATCAATTTTGGAATGTTAGTCTCACCTTTCCTGTCCATGGCTGCTGTTTTCTGGCTCTCCGGTAGTCGCTCTGACAATACGAGTACAGAGAGTACAGAGAGTCTTGCTTGGTGTACAAGCCCAGCCCTGGATTCCTGGTAGACCAGTTACAGAGAAGCTCAGTACGAGTCTGTCTTCTGCTGGATGTGGTTTGTGAATGGAAACCACGCTTGGCCGTGAGCTCATCGTAATACTTCCTACTACGAATAGCGGGATTCTAAGAAGACGTTACACAAGCATAGAAGGAAAATCGAATGAAACATTTAATGTGACAAACTTTTTTCTGTTGAACTTCAGGCAAACAGTTAAATACAAAGATGAAAACCATATAAGGGAGCTGTTTTGTATTTATATCCATCCATTCCTAAGATTTACACAGCTCCACCACACAGCACAGCCCTGTCTATCAGGAAAGCAGGCTTGGTCTTTCTCTGCTGAAGTTTCACTTTCACTTGCAGGCATATTTACTGACATTTCAGCTCCCGGTCACATCTAACCCTTCAAGCAGTCCAGGCAGCAACCAGGTGGTCCTACCCACTTGCCAGAGTGACCAGCACAAATCCAACCTCTTAGTGGACCTCCAGCTTGTTCCCCCAAACACCATAATGAATGGCTCTGCTGAAGTTTCACTTTCACTTGCAGGTATTTACCGACATTTCAGATCACATTTAACCCCGCCCACAGCCCACCCAGTATCCAGGCTGCCCTGGATAGCACCCAGTATCCAGGCTGCCCTGGTTATTTACTGGAGTGGCTTGTCCAAAACCCCGCCTCTGAATATGTGGGGACTCCCAACCTGTGGCCCCTATAGCAAAGGCCTCATTGTATTACTGTGCATGGACAGTGACTCAAAAAGAGGTGACACTGATCTGGGGGCACAGTATCATCAGGAATGAGGGCCAAGATGTGGGACTGTTCTGGCAAATTCGGCACAGGTGTCATCTATGACTGTGGGGACCACCAACTTTTGGCCCCCAGTCACCATAATGAATGCCTCAATGAGTTATCATGCATGGGCAGTGACTCGAATATGGATGACACTGGGATTCGGGGACATGGCCCAGGACACAGCAGCATAGGGACTGGAGTCCAAGATGCGGGACTGTTCCAGAAAATCCGGGACATTTGACATCTATGCTTCCAGGTCCACTTCTGTGGAGACTGCCAACTTGTGGCCCCAAACTCAATGCATGCCTCATTGAGTTACTGCACATAGGCAGTGACTCAAATAGGGGTGACACTATGATCCGGGGTCATGGTCCGTGACACGGCATCATCGGGATTGAGGGCAAAGAAGCAGGACGGTTCCAGCAAATCCGGGACAGTTGTCATCTATGCTTGCAGATCCGCTTCTGTGGGGACCTCCAACTTGTGGCCCCCACACACTTTGAGATTTTATTTTTAAAAGTTATCATTATTTTTTAATAGCACAGAAACAATCAGCCACGCCGGGCAAGTACAACAGAAGACAAAGGAGAAAGATATATAAAAACTTTCAACTTTCACAAAAAGTGATGGATTTGGGTCAAACGCTGGGAGGAGTATACCCTAGGATGGATAAAGTGGGATCGGGAGTCCTAGGATGGATAAAGTGGGATCGGGAGTCCTAGGATGGATAAAGTGGGATCGGGAGTCCTAGGATGGATAAAGTGGGATCGGGAGTCCTAGGATGGATAAAGTGGGATCGGGAGTCCTAGGATGCATAAAGTGGGATCGAGAGTCCCAGGATGGATAAAGTGGGATCGAGAGTCCTAGGATGGATAAAGTGGGATCGAGAGTCCCAGGATGGATAAAGTGGGATCGGGAGTCCTAGGATGCATAAAGTGGGATCGGAAGTCCTCGGATGCATAAAGTGGGACTGGGTGTCCTAGGATGCATAAAGTGGGACCGTGGTGTGCCCCATGACCTGCTGTGAGCCCCATGATGTGCACCATGCCCTGCTGTGTGCCCTATGCCCTGTTCTACTATGTGCCCCATGTTCTGCTATTTGCCCCATGTTCTGCTGTGAGCCGCATGACGTGCTCCATGTTCTGCTGTGTTCCCCATGTTCTGCTGTGAGCCGCATGATGTGCTCCATGTTCTGCTGTGTGCCCCATGTTCTGCTGTGAGCCGCATGAAGTGCTCCATGTTCTGCTGTGTGCCCCATGTTCTGCTGTGAGCCGCATGACGTGCTCCATGTTCTGCTGTGTGCCCCATGTTTTGCTGTGAGCCCCATGACGTGCTCCATGTTCTGCTGTGTGCCCCATGTTCTGCTGTGAGCTCCATGACGTGCCCCATGTTCTGCTTTATGCCCTGCTGTGAGCCCCATGATGTGCCTCATGTTCTGTTATGTGCCCCATGTTCTACTGTGAGCCCCATGATGTGCCCCATGTTCTGCTGTGAGCCCCATGACGTGCCCCATGTTCTGCTGTGAGCCCCATGATGTGCCCCATGTTCTGCTGTAAGCCCCATGCCCTGCTGTGTGCCATGTGATGTGCCTCATACCCTGCTGTGAGCCCCATGATGTGCCCCATGTTCTGCTGTGTGCCCCATGCCCTGCAGTGAACCCCATGATGTGCCCAATGATCTGCTGAGTGCCCCATGATCTGATGTGTGCCCTATGCCCTACTGTGAGCCCTATGGTGTACTCAATGTTCTACTGTGTGCTCCATGATCTGCTGTGAGCCCCATGATGTGTCCCATGTTCTGCTGTGTGCCCCACATGCTGCTGTCTTCCCCCTGCCCAGCTGTATGCCCTGTGGTGTGCCCTATGATGTGCCCCACGTTCTCTTGTGTGCCCAAAATGTGCCCTGCTGTCCCCCTTGTATTGTTTCCTCCTGACCTCCTGTGCTCTGTCCTTCTGCCCCCTTCACACTGCATATCTCAAGTTAAATTCAAAGTTGAGAATCTGTGAAGAAAATAAAAACTGAACAAGTTTCACATAACATAGTTAAGTTTTAACAGTTTTTTTCTATTATTTAATGCTATTCTTAAAATAATTGTTGTTAAATCAAAGCTCGCTGATTGAACCAATGTTCCGTGAGCTGTAGATCTGACCGTTATTTAGGGGGTTCCCCGAGATCTCAAACATTTTGCCAGGGCTTACTCGAAAGGTAAAAAGGTTGAGAAACACTGGTCTAGTCTTCTCAATGTCTCCCAGGCTGCTGATCTTATTACTTCCTTCTGCATTCTAGAAGACCCTAAACTTATAGTGGGAGGAAGCAGCTTGAATATAGGAATCCAGCCAATCCCTGGGGAGGTGTGCCCAGCTTGTGATTGGAGAGCCCATAAATAGACTGGGGCCTGTGTAAAGGGTTGTTAGATTCTGGGTTCAGACCAGCCAGAGGAGTCCACTGTCCAGGGGCTCTACCCCCAAGGGCATGTTGCTGGAAGCCCCATTTGAGGCTCATCAAGGTCCTAGCTGGAGCCTAAGCTGGGGGGGTCCATTCTCAATGGCTGGTCTGGAGAGCTCACTGAAGAGTACCCAGTGGAAGTTGGGAGAAGAGTGTCCAGTTGTCCTGTGGTATTGAGTCCATGTCTCCCTCAATGAAGAGTTCAGACCAGCCAGAGGAGTCTGCTGTCCAGGGGCTCTGCCCCTAAGGGCATGTTGCTGGAAGCCCCATTTGAGGCTCATCAAGGTCCTAGCTGGAGCCTAAGCTGGGGGGTCCATTCTCAATGGCTGGTCTGGAGAGCTCACTGAAGAGTACCCAGTGGAAGTTGGGAGAAGAGTGTCCAGCTGTCCTGTGGTATTGTGAGTCCATGTCTCCCTCAATGAAGAGTGCCCGGTGGATATCGGAAGGAGGCAGCTGGTGATCATGGGGCATTGTGGGTACTGACCCAAGTGCTGTGCCCTAGTGACTGTATGCAGTTCTCTAAAAGAAAGTCCTAGGCACCTTTCAGCCAGCAGAGAGTTGTGGGACTTTTGTGAAGAAAAGAGTAATCAAAAAAGGTAGCTAAGCGAATTCTAAAGTATCCCATTCTCCTTTCACCCATTCCAAATTCAATTTGCAATAAAGCATCAAAAAGCCACCCCAAATCCAGCCATACACGGGTCAAATTCCGACAGAATTTTCTTTCCAAAATCTTTTCTAAGAACTTTCGTTCAAATTTCACACCATTAGTGGGTCACAGAAACGGCCGATTTTTGTGTGACCATCGAATTTCATCGATCGGGCATGTTGGGAATTTTTTGAAAAACGAACGAATTTCGAATCAATGATGGGAGGATCGTGCAAGAAATATAAAGCTGTGACCTGGAAAGAAAAGAAAATTCTTGGCCGTGAAAAAATTATTTTCTGTAGCAACATGAGGAGAAATTGAAGGCTTGGCTGGTTGAATTACGAAATCAATGGTGGGGCCATCGCATTACAAAACGCACAAAATTTTAAAGAAAATTAGTTCTGAATTCGACCCATGTATGTCCTGCATTGGACTGTTCTATTCGAGGTAGTGGAATGGAGAAAATGCTGTGTGTGCAGGGGCGGACTGACCATTTGGAAACTCAAGCACTGCCCGAGGGCCCGGGGTCAGAAGGGGGCCCCAGGAGATGCCCCTGTTACCTTTTTCATAGGCTTTTTTTAATTTTGGGCAAGGACACAGGGGCCCCATGATCCCCTATTGCCCGGGGGCCCCATGAGTTGTCAGTCCACCCCTGTGTGTGTGCACAAAGATTGAGGAAATCAGCCATCACCAGTGGTTCCTTCGGGGGTGCGCTACCTATGCTGGAGTGGAGAAGGATTAGACCTAGACCCCCAGTCTTTATTGCTGTCTGTGCTCCCGTTAGGGAGATTCACCCTATTTTTCCTGCTTAACATTATCATTGAAAGAAAAAGGAAAAGAAAATCCCAAATTTTAGGTTGACCCCAGAAAAGTAATAGAGGGAAAATCTTTCAAAAGGGGCACTAGAAAATTCCCTTAATTTGCACAGATTTCCCCCCACTTCCTGTTTGGCTATGGGACAGGAAGTGAAGTGAAATCTCCACAATGAGACACAGGTGAAGGTGAAGGTGAAAAAAAAATCTGAAAAAAAAATCTGACCGGGGTTATAACCCTAACGAGTCACATGACACCGGGGAGGGAAATTGGCTAATTGGGCCCAATTTGGACCTTGTCACTTAGAGGTGTACTCACTTTTGTTGCCAGCGGTTTAGACATTAACCACATGCCGCCCAGCCACTGTATAAATATGGCGGCAGGGCGGCACGGCTGGGCAAAAGCATGTTTTTAAATGTTTTTGTAAACAGGTAGGGGGCGCGCGGGGCACGCCGCCGCCCTACCTGTCCCGTCGATCACAGCCGCGGATGTCAGTCGCCGGGTCACAGCCGGTCGTTACCGGCTATGTCCCGGCGATCGGCGGCAATCGCTGACAGAGAGCACAGCTGCAGTAGCTGTGCTTTCTGTCAGTTCCCTGACAGCTCCAGGACACGCTGATCGGGACAGAAGAGTTTTTCTCTTCCGATCAGCGGTGTTCCCTGCAGTACACACCCCCGCCCCCTAGTAAAACACTCCCCCTCACACAGTTAACCCTTTCCCTGAAAAATAAACTTAACCCCTTCCTCCCCATTGCCATTAGTACAGTGCCAGTGTTTTTTTTTTTTGCACTGATCACTGTATTGGTGTCACTGGGGATGTCAGTAACCCCAAGTCAGTACCCCCCAATGTCAGAATGTCCGCCGCAGTCCCGCCATAAGTCGCTGATTGCCGCCATAAGTCCCTGATCGCCGCCATTATTAGTATAAAAAAAAGAAAAATCCCAGTATCTTTCCCGCCATTTGTAAACGCTATAACTTTCACGTAAACCAATTAATTTACACGTATTGTTTTTTTTTTTTAGCAAAGACATGTCGCAGAATGCATTTTGGCAGAAATTTATGACTATATTTGATTTTTAAATTTTTTTTTACTGGACATGTTTTATAGCAAAAAGTCCAAAATATTTTTTTCCTCAAAATTGTCAGCCCTTTTTTTATAGCACAAAAAATAAAAACCGCACAGGCGATCAAATACCACCGAAAGAAAGCTCTATTTGTGGGAAAAAAAAGGATTTAAATTTCATTTCTGTACCGTATCGCATGACCGCGCAATTGTCCGTTAAACTAGCGCAGCGCTGTATAGCAGAAAAATGGCGTAAATCGCAGTATCTATACCATAGTTTGTAGACGCTATAACTTCCACACAAAGCAATCAATATACACTTATTGGGATTTTGTTTTACCAAAAACATGGAGCAGAATACATTTTGGCCTAAATTTATAACCAACTTTGAGTTTATTATATAATTTTTATAGCTGAAAGTAAAAAATATTGTTTTTCTTCAAAATTTTTGGCCTTTTTTTGTTTATAGCGTGAAAAATAAAAAGCGCACAGGTGATCAAATACCACCGAAAGAAAGCTCTATTTGTGTGAAAAAAAGGATGTAAATTTCGTTTGGGTGCAGCATTGCATGACCGCGCAATTATCAGTTGAATTAGTGCAGCGCTGAGTAGCAAAAAGAGGCGTGGTCAGGAAGGGGGGTAAATCCTCAGGAGGGCGAGGGGTTAATGGCGGTGTGTTGAGTTATTTTGAGGGGACAGCAAATTTCCATGTTATAGAAGCTGTACACTGACTACGTCACATTGTAGCAAAGTGTCATTTCTTCAGTGTTGTCACATGAAAAGAGAGAATCAAATATTTACAAAAATATGAGGGGTGGGGACTCACTTCTGGGAGATACTGCAGGAGATGGGACGCAGTGATTGCCGATTGGGAGTTTTTCAATCAGGCTTCTGGGAGGGCCCAATGGCCTACAGGTATGAAAAGAACATTCATGAACATTGTACAAAGCCAAACAGGTTTTCAATAACTACTGTGGCCCCATGGCCGTGTTCTGAAAAAGGTGAACTTTAAATCTATGAGTTTAGTTCTTTACCTTTTTAAGCAAACAAGCGGGTGATTGGCTGATATAATGCAGGACGGTCCCAGCAACCAATCGCCGGCTCACTACCATGAAAAGTTGGGCAGCTCCCACCCTCCATCCGGAACTGAACTGTATTTCGGCCTCCATCCCGTGTAAGGTAGGACCATGAGCATGCATTCACATCTACAGTGAAGGAAATGCGTATTTGCTCCCCGGCTGATGTTGAATGTTCGCCCCTCACAAAGAAATGATCGGTCTACAAATCGAATGTTCGGTGTATTGTAACCCTGAGAGACAGAATACAACAACAAATTCAGCAGAAATGCATCTAACAAATGATGTGAAAGGGGTGGGGGAATATAAACGGGGTCTGAGGACACTGCTGTGAAGGGGATGAGATATGAGGGGGCTGAGGACACTGTTGTAAAATAGTAAAAGGGGTGTGTGTGTGATATGACGGGGGGCTGAGGACACTGCTGTGAAAGGCGGGAATATAAAGGGGGGGCAGAGGACATTACTGTAAAGGGGGGGATATAAAAGGGGCTAAGGACACTGTTGTTAAAGGGTAAAAGGGGGGATGATATGAAGGGGGTCTCAGGACACTGCTGTGAAGGGGGGATATGAAGGGGGTCCAAGCACACTGCTGTGAAGGGGGGATATGAAGGGGGTCTGAGGACACTGCTGTGAAAGGTGGGAATATAAAGCGGGGGGTGATGACATTACTGTAAAGGGGGGGGGAATATAAAGGGGGCTAAGGACACTGTTGTTAAAGGGTAAAAGGTAAAAGGGGGGGTTGATATGAAGGGGTCTCAGCACACTGCTGTGAAGGGTGGTTATGAAGGGGTGCTGAGGACACTGCTGTGAAGGGTGGATATGAAGGGGGTCTCAGCACACTGCTGTGAAGGGGGGTTATGAAGGGGGGCTGAGGACACTGCTGTGAAGGGGGGTTATGAAGGGGGTCTCAGCACACTGCTGTGAAGGGGGGTTATGAAGGGGGGCTGAGGACACTGCTGTGAAGGGGGGTTATGAAGGGGGGCTGAGGACACTGCTGTGAAGGGGGGATATGAAGGGGGGCTGAGGACACTGCTGTGAAGGGGGGTTATGAAGGGGGGCTGAGGACACTGCTGTGAAGGGTGGATATGAAGGGGGGCTGAGGACACTGCTGTGAAGGGGGGTTATGAAGGGGGGCTGAGGACACTGCTGTGAAGGGGGGATATGAAGGGGGGCTGAGGACAATGCTGTGAAGGGGGGATATGAAGGGGGTCTCAGCACACTGCTGTGAAGGGTGGATATGAAGGGGGGCTGAGGACACTGCTGTGAAGGGGGATATGAAGGGGGGCTGAGGACACTGCTGTGAAGGGGGATATGAAGGGGGGCTGAGGACACTGCTGTGAAGGGGGGATATGAAGGGGGGCTGAGGACACTGCTGTGAAGGGGGGTTATGAAGGGGGGCTGAGGACACTGCTGTGAAGGGTGGATATGAAGGGGGGCTGAGGACACTGCTGTGAAGGGGGGTTATGAAGGGGGTCTGAGGACACTGCTGTGAAGGGGGAATATGAAGGGGTGCTGAGGACACTGCTGTGAAGGGTGGTTATGAAGGGGGCTGAGGACACTGCTGTGAAGGGGGGTTATGAAGGGGGGCTGAGGACACTGCTGTGAAGGGGGGTTATGAAGGGGGGCTGAGGACACTGCTGTGAAGGGGGGATATGAAGGGGTGCTGAGGACACTGCTGTGAAGGGGGGATATGAAGGGGGGCTGAGGACACTGCTGTGAAGGGGGGTTATGAAGGGGGGCTGAGGACACTGCTGTGAAGGGTGGATATGAAGGGGTGCTGAGGACACTGCTGTGAAGGGGGGATATGAAGGGGTGCTGAGGACACTGCTGTGAAGGGGGGTTATGAAGGGGTGCTGAGGACACTGCTGTGAAGGGGGGTTATGAAGGGGGTCTGAGGACACTGCTGTGAAGGGGAAATATGAAGGGGTGCTGAGGACACTGCTGTGAAGGGGGGTTATGAAGGGGGGCTGAGGACACTGCTGTGAAGGGGGGTTATGAAGGGGGGCTGAGGACACTGCTGTGAAGGGGGGTTATGAAGGGGGGCTGAGGACACTGCTGTGAAGGGGGGTTATGAAGGGGGGCTGAGGACACTGCTGTGAAAGGTGGATATGAAGGGGTGCTGAGGACACTGCTGTGAAGGGGGGATATGAAGGGGGTCTGAGGACACTGCTTTGAAGGGTGGATATGAAGGGGGTCTCAGGACACTGCTGTGAAGGGGGAATATGAAGGGGTGCTGAGGACACTGCTGTGAAGGGGTAATATGAAGGGGGTCTCAGGACACTGCTGTGAAGGGGGGATATGAAGGGGGTCTGAGGACACTGCTGTGAAGGGGGATATGAAGGGGGTCTCAGCACACTGCTGTGAAGGGTGGATATGAAGGGGGGCTGAGGACACTGCTGTGAAGGGGGATATGAAGGGGGGCTGAGGACACTGCTGTGAAGGGGGGATATGAAGGGGGGCTGAGGACACTGCTGTGAAGGGGGGTTATGAAGGGGGGCTGAGGACACTGCTGTGAAGGGTGGATATGAAGGGGGGCTGAGGACACTGCTGTGAAGGGGGGTTATGAAGGGGGTCTGAGGACACTGCTGTGAAGGGGGAATATGAAGGGGTGCTGAGGACACTGCTGTGAAGGGTGGTTATGAAGGGGGGCTGAGGACACTGCTGTGAAGGGGGGTTATGAAGGGGGGCTGAGGACACTGCTGTGAAGGGTGGTTATGAAGGGGTGCTGAGGACACTGCTGTGAAGGGTGGTTATGAAGGGGGGCTGAGGACAATGCTGTGAAGGGGGGATATGAAGGGGGTCTGAGGACACTGCTGTGAAGGGTGGATATGAAGGGGGGCTGAGGACACTGCTGTGAAGGGGGATATGAAGGGGGGCTGAGGACACTGCTGTGAAGGGGGGATATGAAGGGGGGCTGAGGACACTGCTGTGAAGGGTGGATATGAAGGGGGGCTGAGGACACTGCTGTGAAGGGGGGTTATGAAGGGGGTCTGAGGACACTGCTGTGAAGGGGGAATATGAAGGGGTGCTGAGGACACTGCTGTGAAGGGTGGTTATGAAGGGGGCTGAGGACACTGCTGTGAAGGGGGGTTATGAAGGGGGGCTGAGGACACTGCTGTGAAGGGGGGTTATGAAGGGGGGCTGAGGACACTGCTGTGAAGGGGGGATATGAAGGGGTGCTGAGGACACTGCTGTGAAGGGGGGATATGAAGGGGGGCTGAGGACACTGCTGTGAAGGGGGGTTATGAAGGGGGGCTGAGGACACTGCTGTGAAGGGTGGATATGAAGGGGTGCTGAGGACACTGCTGTGAAGGGGGGATATGAAGGGGTGCTGAGGACACTGCTGTGAAGGGGGGTTATGAAGGGGTGCTGAGGACACTGCTGTGAAGGGGGGTTATGAAGGGGGTCTGAGGACACTGCTGTGAAGGGGAAATATGAAGGGGTGCTGAGGACACTGCTGTGAAGGGGGGTTATGAAGGGGGGCTGAGGACACTGCTGTGAAGGGGGGTTATGAAGGGGGGCTGAGGACACTGCTGTGAAGGGGGGTTATGAAGGGGGGCTGAGGACACTGCTGTGAAAGGTGGATATGAAGGGGTGCTGAGGACACTGCTGTGAAGGGGGGATATGAAGGGGGTCTGAGGACACTGCTTTGAAGGGTGGATATGAAGGGGGTCTCAGGACACTGCTGTGAAGGGGGAATATGAAGGGGTGCTGAGGACACTGCTGTGAAGGGGTAATATGAAGGGGGTCTCAGGACACTGCTGTGAAGGGGGGATATGAAGGGGGTCTGAGGACACTGCTGTGAAGGGGTAATATGAAGGGGGTCTCAGGACACTGCTGTGAAGGGTGGATATGAAGGGGGTCTGAGGACACTGCTGTGAAGGGGGGATATGAAGGGGGTCCAAGCACACTGCTGTGAAGGGTGGATATGAAGGGGTGCTGAGGACACAGCTGTGAAGGGGGGATATGAAGGGGTGCTGAGGACACTGCTGTGAAGGGGGGATATGAAGGGGTGCTGAGGACACTGCTGTGAAGGGGGGATATGAAGGGGTGCTGAGGACACTGCTGTGAAGGGGGGATATGAAGGGGTGCTGAGGACACTGCTGTGAAGGGGGGATATGAAGGGGGTCTGAGGACACTGCTGTGAAAGGTGGGAATATAAAGCGGGGGTGATGACATTACTGTAAAGGGGGGGAATATAATGGGGGCTAAGGACACTATTGTTAAAGGGTAAAAGGTAAAAGAGGGGATGATATGAAGGGGGTCTCAGGACACTGCTGTGAAGGGTGGATATGAAGGGGGGCTGAGGACACTGCTGTGAAGGGGGGATATGAAGGGGTGCTGAGGACACTGCTGTGAAGGGGGGATATGAAGGGGTGCTGAGGACACTGCTGTGAAGGGGGGATATGAAGGGGTGCTGAGGACACTGCTAGAAAGGGGGGGAGATATAAAGGGGGGGCATGGGACACTTCTATGAAGGAGGGGGATATGAATGGGATGATGATATAAAGGGGGTTGAGGACACTGATCCAAAGTAAAATAAAGTAACAATTTTACTGACTTCATGGATTTTAATACCCCTGACTTATAGTCTCATTTTAAATTGACACTAAACTTTGGTTATATGAAAAAAAACAAAAAAACAAAAAAAACCCTCTCTATTCATGTTTGTGTTCTTAACTCAGAAAAGTCCCTTCTATTGCTCTCAGCTGCCTCCAAATCTACAAATTCATGTTTTGCTGCCACGTTCATTCTTCTTTGTTCCATGGAAATCAGAGCACAGCCACCCTCTCTTGCTCACTCCTGAGCCGGACTATGGGCGTGCATAGAGCCGTGTACATGACCACAACAAATGTGTACCACTCGTCTATTACAAAAGGAAGTGAGAGCTCAAGGAGGCAGAAAGCCACAGCAAGAAACACATGTCATGAAAAGTAGATTAAAGGGCCATTAAGTAATGAATGGCACCGCGAGTGCAACACGCTTCTTGTAAGTTCTGTGCAAACATGCACGAAAATGAATGGAGACTGGAGGGGGCTGGGAACACTGCTGTGAGTGTGAGGAGGGGGGGGGGGAATTAAGGGGGTCTGTGGATGCTGTTTTAAAAGGGGTGGGGGGTGGGGTTGATATAAAGGGGGGCAGAGGACACTGCTGTGAATGGAGGGAGATATAAAGGCGGTGTGCGGACACTGCTGTAAAAGGGGGAGGGGGGGTTAATACAAAGGGGAGCTGAGAACACTGCTAGGAAGGGGGAGATTTAAAGGGGGGCTGAGAACATTGCTGTGAAGGGGGGGGGGTTTGAAACAAAGGGTGGCTGAGGACACTGTTAGGAAGGGGGGATATAAAGGGGGGCTGAGGACACTGCTGTGAAGGGGGCTGAGGTCATTATTGTAAAAGGGGGGGGGGTGTGATATGAAGGGGGGCTGAGGACACTGCTGTACAAAGGGGGGGTTTGAAACAAAGGGGGGGCTGAGGAGACTGCTAGGAAGGGGGCTGAGGACACTGTTGTAAAAGGGGTGGTGACATCCAGGGGGGCTAAAGACACTGCTGTACAAAGGGGGGGGGGTTTGAAACAAAGGGGGGCTGAAGACACTGCTAGGAAGGGGGGATATAAAGGGGGGGCTGAGGACACTGCTGTGAAGGGGGCTGAGGTCATTGTTGTTAAAGGGGGGGTGATATGAAGGGGGACTGAGTACACTGCTGTACAAATGGGGGGGGGGGGGGGAGATACGAAAGGTGTCCGAGGACACTGCATGGCACCAGGGATGCTTTACAGGCTCCTGCAGACAAAAATAATAAATGCACATTTTGTTTAATTATTATTATAATTTATTATTTTTGTGAATTATCCTTTAAGGATGTTTCTTGGTGTTCTGAGTCAAGTTGTATCCATGATATTGGGTGCCATCTAGTGGTCATATAGTATATCTACATTCCCCTGGTTTCCTGTAATTTTATTGCTTGAGGTGATTGTAGCCGTATTAGTGCATTTGCGACAGAAACAATTGAGTACTGTCTGTGATACTTTTTTTATTTGCACTAACATACAATTTTGAGGACAAGCTTTCGGGGTATGTCCCCTTCTTCAAGGTCTACAGGAGACTAGAGACTAAGGCTCAAAGAATATTTCCACAATAATGAAAGGAATCCTAGGACAATGGAGTGCTACACAAAGAAAAAGAACAGCTGCTTCACACCTCCACAAGGACGCAACCCCAAACTGGACACCTATATTGATAGCTTCAGATTGCGAGCTACATCCCTGATATCCACCCAGCAAAAGAAAATTCTGTACAATCTTTCACCACTAGAGCGAAGGGCTATACACGATTTGCGCAACAATCAGGCCATCACCATCAAACCAGCGGACAAAGGGGGAGCAGTTGTTGTGATGGATACAAACAAATACATACAAGAAGGCCAGAGGCAGCTGGAAAATGCCATCTACTATAAAAAACTGGATTATGATCCAACCCAGGACTTTACAAAACAATTAAAAGGTCTCATTAAAACACTTCCAGCCCACCTACATTCAGAACTTATAAATGCGATTCCGGATCATCCAGAAATCGGGGACTTCTACATGCTGCCCAAAGTCCACAAGCCAGGAAATCCAGGCAGACCCATCATAACAGGTATGAATACACTCACCGAACAAATCTCAGGCTTTGTAGAAAAATTTTTAAAACCGTTAGTCATGAATACTGCTAGTTTCCTGCAAGACACAACTGACTTTCTGAACAAGATCAACAACATCCAGCAATTACCATCTAATACACTTCTAGTGACTATGGATGTAGTATCCCTGTATAGTAATATCCCTCACAAGGATGGATTAGCTGCATGTCACAGATCCTTATCATCCTCACCAAACAACAAATACACTGCTGAGGATGTTACACAGCTCATTGAATTCATACTTACACACAACTACTTTGCTTTCAATAAGGACATCTATCTTCAATGTATGGGCACTGCGATGGGAAGTAAAATGGCACCCCAATATGCAAATTTATTTATGGCTGACATGGAGGAACAATTCCTGAACAGCATGGAATAAAAACCATACAGATACTTTCGCTATATTGGTGATATTTTCATCATATGGACGGAAGGTGAAGAAAATCTAAAACAATTTTACTCATTGATGAACACTTTTCATCCATCAATCAAACTAAAAATGGAATACTCAAACACACAGGTCAACTTCCTAGACACCACAGTATACATCAGGGATGATACGCTTCACACCTCAATATACAGGAAACCCACTGACAGATGCAACTACCTCCACAGTTCTAGCGTCCACCCCCAACACACGAAACGTGCCATCATACACAGTCAGGCCATCAGATACCACCGAGTATGTTCTGACCCAAGAGACAGAGATACACATCTCGGGACACTAGCAGACGCCTTCCATAAGAAAGGTTACAAGGACAAAACTATCAACACCGGCATAAACACAGCCTTGAGAACCCGAAGGGAAAATCTGCTTCAGTACAAAGAGAAAAAAACAAACAACCGTGTACCTCTAGTAACTACATACAACCCAGCACTAGAAGGGATAAGAAAAATAATCAAAGATTTACAACCCATCATAACAGAGGATGGAACTCTGAAAGAAATATTCCAGCAACCCCCAATACTGGCTTTCAGACAACCCCCCAACCTCAGAAATAAACTAATCAGTAGGAAACTTCCTTCTGATTATGATGCCACAAATAATGGAAGCAAACCCTGCAATAAGAAACGCTGCAAGCTGTGCAACCAAATCAATCCATCAAAAAGTGTCCGACACTCAAAAGGGATCTTCAATATTTCCGGATCATACAGCTGCACCTCCAGTAATGTGTACCTTATCCAGTGCAGAAAATGCAGCAAAGGATCTTATGTTGGCGAAACAGGACAGAGGTTGCAAACACGGATGAATTTACACAGACATACCATCAAGGAACATAAAGAAGATGACCTCTGCACACCTGTAGGACACCATTTCTCACAACCAGGCCACAATATGGAAGACCTCAATATTTTAGTTCTGAAAGGAAAATTTAAATCCATCCAGGAAAGAAAAACATTTGAACTAAGAATGATAATTCTATTTGACACTAAAGATAACGGTCTTAATTTGGACATGGGATTCCTCAACCATTATCCGACAGCTTTATGACTATCTATTAGCTAAAACTTGACCCCCTCTGTGTGAGTGTTGTATCCCCCCTCCCCCCCTCACTTTTGATGTATCTTATCTGTAGCCCTTTTTTTTTTTTTTTTTTCTCTCAATCCATTCTAACATTCTGCTTAAACTTTGTGATTTTTAATAGTACTGCTTAGACCTTGAAGAAGGGGACATACCCCGAAAGCTTGTCCTCAAAATTGTATGTTAGTGCAAATAAAAAAAGTATCACGGACAGGACTCAATTGTTTCTGTAATTTTATTAAATTCTTTACTTATATAAAAACGGGGAATATTTACTATGTTTTCAATGCGAATAGTCACTTTAATTATCCAATCATGGGAAAAGCAACTTCCTGTTCACTTACAAATACATAAAGGCTTTTCACACGAGCAGATATATAAATGAATATTTAATCGGAATGAATTCTCAACTTCTGTAGTAAATCGGCTGCATCTGCTCCCCTCTCACCTGTTACTGTGCCTCTGTCCCAGCAGCTAAGGCACCTACCTGGATAGTAGGTTGAAACGGAATATAGTCTTTTGTAATTTCTGCCTTCCTCTCCCACTGACACATATGCCTTTCATTTCCTGTTCTGATGTCATAGGGGAAATGTCCCAAATGAGGTCACAGCCACCAATAAAACCAACATAAAGCGAGTGTTTGGATTTAATGAAATATTTCGATAAGTGTTCCAATGATGCTGTACATCGTTTGCTTCTAACAGAATGTGATGGCCTTCAGAAAATCAGGACGCCATTATCTAAATCAACAGACGGACACAAGGTCTAAGGTCCCAGTGAGGCCCCCAGTCCCAGCAAGACCGAAAAGTACCAGGGTGAAACCTCCAGTCCCAGCAAGACCTAAAGTGGCAGGGTGAAACCCCAAGTCCTGGCAAGACCTAAAGTGTTGGGGAGAAACCCCCAGTCCTGGTAAGACCTAAAGTGTTGAGGTGAAGCCGCCAGTCCCGGCAAGACCTAAAGTGCTGAGGTGAAGCCGCCAGTCCCGGCAAGACCTAAAGTGCTGAGGTGAAGCCGCCAGTCCCGGCAAGACCTAAAGTGCTGAGGTGAAGCCGCCAGTCCCGGCAAGACCTAAAGTGCTGAGGTGAAGCCGCCAGTCCCGGCAAGACCTAAAGTGCTGAGGTGAAGCAGCCAGTCCCAGCAAGACCTAAAGTGCTGAGGTGAAGCCGCCAGTCCCGGCAAGACCTAAAGTGCTGAGGTGAAGCCGCCAGTCCCGGCAAGACCTAAAGTGCTGAGGTGAAGCCACCAGTCCTGGCAAGACCTAAAGTGCTGAGGTGAAGCAGCAAGTCCCAGCAAGACCTAAAGTGCTGGGGTGAAGCCCACATTCCCGGCAAGACCTAAAGTGCTGGGGTGAAGCCCACAGTCCTGGCAAGACCTAAAGTGCTGGGGTGAAGCCCACAGTCCTAGCAAGACCTAACGTTCCGGGGTGAAGCCCACAGTCCTGGCAAGACCTAACATGCCGGGGTGAAGCCCCCGGCCCTGGCAAGACCCAATGTGCCGGGGTGAAGCCCCCGGTCCTGGCAAGACCCAACGTGCTGGGGTGAAGCCCCCGGTCCTGGCAAGACCTAATGTGCCGGGGTGAAGCCCCCCAGTCCTGGCAAGACCTAACGTGCCGGGGTGAAGCCGCCAGTCCCAGCAAGACCTAAAGTGTCGGGGTGTAGTCTCCAGTCCCAGCAAGACCTAAAGTGTTGGGGTGAAGTCTCCAGTCCCAGCAAGACCTAAAGTGTCAGGGTGAAGTCTCCAGTCCCAGCAAGACCTAAAGTGTTGGGGTGAAGGCTCCAGTCCCAGCAAGACCTAAAGTGCTGGGGTGAAGGTTCCAGTAAGACCTAAAGTGCTGGTACAGCATAAGGTTCCAACAAGGCTTTCCAAAACCCAAAGTGCAGAAGACAAGCTTTCCAAAAACTTAAAATCTTCCTCATTCTGTGGCATTATGAAAAAGGGACTGTTCTGGATAGTCCCAGGCTGCTGACACTAATCTTTTTCCTCTCCAGATCCCAGTGAGCTAAGGAAGTCATTCCCCCTTGTTGCCTGCAGCAAGACACAAGCAGTGGAGGACACAACTGCTGATGGTAGCAGGATCAGTATGATAAACGTATTACTCCAATTTGCTGCCTGAGACAAACAGCTCTCATATGAGGACAAACATCACTTACATGATGGCAAAGGGTCCTCACAATCAACAAAAAAAGTGTTGCCTTTAGTTCTACTTAATTGGTATTTGGGGGATACACGCTGTACCTGATATTGTGTAATCCTGGTTGTACCCAATAAGGGGTCCCGACTTTACTTCTAAGAGGGTCCTTGCTACTCCTGTTATAAGATAGGCCTGATATTGAGGGCGATCTGGCTGTACTTCCAGTTGGGATGTTGTGGTCGTTCCTTGTATGGGGGGGGAGGTCTGGTTGTAACTGATATTGGAAATGCTGGCTGTCCCTAATATTGAGCTTCCATGGCTGTACCCGATATTCAGGATCCTTGCTTTACCAAAATATGGTGATTTGTGCAGCTTGACCTTGTATTGTTTATTAAAATGGCCTTTTTTGGTACTGGTTTTATTGTAAGGTGGTTTTACATATTGTCCCATCAATGCATCATAACTTCCCCCTCAATGAAGACCTTAAATAACAAGGATTGTTTGTCGATTAAAAGCATAGAATAGCACAACCGTAGGGAAAAAATGGGCCACAAACTGCCACCAACATGACAACACCATACCTATTCATATTTTAGATCTATACAACAGTCAGTATCACTTGGTGGTAGAGGAGGTACTGCAAACTTCTGCAACTACAGCGTAGGATGTAGCATCTGAGTGCAGGAGAGGCTCCAGCCTGTTGGTGATACCACTCAGGTCACAGCAAACCATGAAGGAGTAGAACCAATACCACCAAGTCTTCCAATGTGGCACAACTCTCTTTACAATTCGATCACTTCCACAGTTGGTACCATTGGTGGTAGAGAAGGTGCTGCAAACTTCTATGGCAGTTTAGGATGTGGCATCTGATTATAAAGCAGCTCCTCAGCCAATGCTACCCAAATGGTGGTATTACAGAATGTCCACCACTCAGGACATAGCGGTGTTGGACATACTACCTTCGTGGTTTGATACCAAGTGACAAATGTGGTACCACAATACCACAGGTGAAGGTCTATCTGTTCATGAGTCAAGCAGGTCTGCAACACTACACAAGTTATCAAACCAGTTCCTAATGACTCTGGAAACAGGATATTGTTATGGTGCAAGATGAAGGAGCAGATTATTCATATTTTAGATCTACATAACAGTCAGTACCACTTGGTGGTAGAGGAGGTACTGCAAACGTCTGCAACTACAGTGTAGGATGTAGCATCTCTGAATGCAGGAGAGGCTCCAGCCAATACTACCAGGCTGATACTACAGCCTGTTGCCGATACCACTCAGGTCACAGCAAACCATGAAGGAGTAGAACCAATACCACCAAGTCTTCCAATGTGGCACAACTCTCTTTACAATTCGATCACTTCCACAGTTGGTACCATTGGTGGTAGAGAAGGTGCTGCAAACTTCTATGGCAGTTTAGGATGTGGCATCTGATTATAAAGCAGCTCCTCAGCCAATGCTACCCAAATGGTGGTATTACAGAATGTCCACCACTCAGTACATAGCGGTGTTGGACATACTACCTTCGTGGTTTGATACCAAGTGACAAATGTGGCACCACAATACCACAGGTGAAGGTCTATCTGTTCATGAGTCAAGCAGGTCTGCAACACTATACAAGTTATCAAACCAGTTCCTAATGACTCTGGAAACAGGATATTGTTATGGTGTAGGATGAAGGAGCAGAGAAAAGAAAAAGACTGGGAACACTACAGCGAGCATGCCGGTCAATCATAACATTCTGACCACTGACAGGTAAAGAGGAACATTCGATTCTCTCATTACAAAGGCATCTGAAAGTTGGTGGGGTATATTAGGCAGCAAGTAAACAAGTTGTCCCTGAAAGCAGAAAAATTTGGGCAAGTACAAGGATTTGAGCAACTCTGACAACGGACAAATTGTCTCAGTCTTGCACCTTGCTGTATAGACCAGTTATAGGTTAGGGTGGTTGCCACTTTCTTGTCCAGTTGGATGATTTGGGTGCAGAGATGCTTGGGATGCTGCCATTGTGCGCTTGCTGGGTGTCCCGTTCGTCCCATTAAGGAGGAGTGGGCAACCTCCAGGCACGCCTGCCCCTAATCTATCCATTCTTATATGGGCCCCTACTATGGAGACTCTGGAAATTTATAGTTGGGACCACAGTATTTTATTATACAGGATTTATATAGTGCCTACAGTTTGCGCAGCGCTTTACAATATAACGGGAGACAATACAGCAACAATACAGTTCAATACAAGAGGGATAGGAGGGCCCTGATCCTGGGAGCTTACAATCTAAGACGGAGGGGCTAGTGGTACAAAAGATAATAACTGTGGGGGATGGACTGGTAGGAGGAGTAGAAGATTCCGTTATTAGCTGAGGGCAGGATAGGCTTCCCTGAAGAGAGAGGTTTTCAGAGATCGCCTAAAAGTGGGCAGAGTAGGCAATAGTCTGATAGATTGGGGTAGAAAGTTCTAGAGGATGGGGGAGGCTCTGGAGAAGACCTGGGAGGAGGAGACAAGGGAGCTAGAGAGCAGGGGGTTGTGGGAGGAGCGGAGAGTACAGTTTTGGTGATATTTGGAGACAAGATTGGTGATGTAATTTCAGGCAGAGTGTTAAATGGCTTTATATGTTATTGTTAATATTTTGAATTTTATTTGTTGGGCAATGGGAAGCCAGTGGAGGGATTGGCAGAGAGGGATGGAGGACACTGAGTGGAGGTCAGTGGACAGATTGGCAGAGAGGGGTGGAGGACACTGAATGGAGGCCAGTGGAGGGATTGGCAGAGAGGGATGGAGGACACTGAGTGGAGGTCAGTGGAGGGATCAGCAGAGAGGGGTGGAGGACACTGAATGGAGGCCAGTGGAGGGATTGGCAGAGAGGGATGGAGGACACTGAGTGGAAGTCAGTGGAGGGATTGGCAGAGAGGGATGGAGGACACTAAGTGGAAGCCAGTGGAGGGATTGGCAGAGAGGAATTGAGGACACTGAATGGAGGTCAGTGGACAGATTGGCAGAGAGGGGTGGAGGACACTGAGTGGAGACCAGTGAAGGGATTGGCAGAGAGGGATGGAGGCCAGTGGAGGGATTGGCAGAGAGGGATGGAGGACACTGAATGGAGGCCAGTGGAGGGATTGGCAGAGAGGGGTGGAGGACACTGAGTGGAGGCCAGTGAAGGGATTGGCAGGGAGGGATGGAGGCCAGTGGAGGGATTGGCAGAGAGGGATGGAGGACACTAAGTGGAAGCCAGTGGAGGGATTGGCAGAGAGGGGTGGAGGACACTGAGTGGAGACCAGTAGAGGGATTGGCAGAGAGGGGTGGAGGACACTGAGTGGAGACCAGTGGAGGGATTGGCAGAGAGGGGTGGAGGACACTGAGTGGAGACCAGTGGAGGGATTGGCAGAGAGGGGTGGAGGACACTGAGTGGAGACCAGTGGAGGGATTGGCAGAGAGGGGTGGAGGACACTGAGTGGAGGTCAGTGGAGGGATTGGCAGAGAGTGATAGAGGACACTGAGTGGAGGCCAGTGGAGGGATTGGCAGAGAGGGGTGGAGGACACTGAGTAGAGGCCAGTGGAGGGATTGGCAGAGAGGGGTGGCAGATACAGAATGGTTAGTAAGGTGGATGAGTCTGGCAGCAGCATTCATGATAGACTGAAGAGGGGATAGCCTGCGATGAGGTCGGCCAATGAGGGAGTTACAATAGTCAAGGCGATAGATAACCAGGGAGTGAGTGAGTTGCTTAGTAGTTTCAGAGGTTAGGAACGGGCGTATCTTGGAGATGTTGCGGAGATGAAGTCTACAAGATTTGGACAGTATATAAAGAGGTCCCTTGACATGGGCACTGTGGCATACGCATATATTTGCAAATAAGTGCAAACAAAACCCTCTTTATAACGCAAATCTGTGCGGGTGGTGCCGCTGTGGGACCCATACAAATACCTGCAGCCGCACCACCCACACAGAGGAATGCATAACCCGCAGGTGGGTGCCATTAATTCTAGTGGCACGCTGCCCTCATTGGAAATCGCAACTGTACTGGGAACCTCGGTTCCCAGGCGGGCTGCGATTTCCAAAGTAGTGCAGGGACTTCATCCTTGCGTGTCCCAAGGCACGGAAGTCCATTCAAATGAATGGGCTCTCGTGTCCGCCCAACCGTAAAGATGTGAACCAGGACTTAGACAGGGCCAATTTGGTGGTTTTGCAGGCTGGTCGGTAAGTGTGCAGGGAAATATTTTGTTTGTTTATACTCACCAGAAGGAATTAATGACATCAGGTCTCCAAAGTTTCTCCTTGAAGAAAATCTTCCAACATTCCTTGAAAAAGAAGAAATAAGATAAGTATATTACCCATATTGGATGTTACATAGTTAGTCTGGCTGAAAAAATGACAAAAGTCCATCCAGTTCAACCATAGAAAAAAAAAAAAGTTATAATCCTATACCCACAGTTGATCCAGAGGAAGGCAAAAAAACCCCCAGCAAAGCATGATCCAATGTGCTCCTGTAGAGGAAAAAATTCTTTCCTGATCCGCCGAGAGGCAATCGGATATTCCCTGGATGTGATGCCTGCAATTGTTGCGGGCCATATGGAAATCTTAATGGCGCCGCTCCAAAGCCAGATTCGCAGAAAGGATCACCCTACCGGCATGGGAATGAAGGGTACGGCGTCCTAAATCTATTCCAGTGTCTAGGATGGGATAACGGGGAGTAGACACCACTCGAGACTAGCCCCTGGGAGTCCAGCGCGTTGAATGGATGGAGTGGACTCAGCACCGCACTAGCCACACCCACTGACGCGTTTCGGGCCACCCATCGGGGCTTGGTAATTTTTCAGGGTTAATATTTCAGAAATCCAAAGATTCTGAACAGCAGAATCTGAATATATTCCTCAGCTGTGTGTTGTGCCCCCCAATCCCAAAGGAGGGTCTAACAGAAGACCATATTGGTCAGGGGAAGGAAAGGACGCCTGCAAATTAAAGGGGTACACAGACTTCCAACTATTGCACAAGGAAACAATTCCATCAAGAATGCCTGTTAACCCACTGTATGCCACTTTTTTTTTTTCCCATATATCACGCCCTCCCAGAACACCCCCCCCCCCCCCCCCCCCAGCAGTGTGCACCCAGCGCTGTCTGTGATTGCTGTGTCCAAAGGACACAGCTGATCACATGACATGGTAAAAGGCCAATCGCAGCGACCTTTTACCATGGGATCAGATGTATCCAATCACAGCTGATCACCATGTAAATACACATGTTGGTTATCGGCAGTACTTTCCTCATAAAAAAACAAAAGTATATATCCCAGCGCCAAAAAAAAAAGAGAAAGAAAAAACTATATGATTATGCAGCTGTGCACCAGTGAAAAACACCAATAATAAACACAAAAACAGCGCAAAATCTAAAATTAAAATAACACAAATAAACACTAAATTTATAAGTGTCCATAAAATATATATATATAAGTCCTTATTCCCATCAAAAACAATAAAAAAATCAAAAATATTCCAAATGTGCTTCCACCTATCCACCACGTGAGAAATAATGTTGACCGCACTCACCAGATGGAGGCGAGCAGTGAGCCTTATAGGATATAAGGGATCCTATAACCCCTCCAAAGGAACTCAAATCTCCTTCTCCACCCTGCTATGGTATAGCCCTCGTCTCCACTCTATTCCTCCATGGATTCCTCAATAGTGTGCAGAGAAAAAAAAAAAACGACATAGTGTAATACTGCCACTCCATATAAAATATAAAGATAGAATAAGGCCACTCACATGTTTAAATAAAATTAAAAGCCTTGTTTAACCATTAGCCGCCTGGCCAATGGCCGTTTGGCGGCTTCAGATGTGCTCCTCCATTCCGGGTGCACGCCATTTGGCGTGCTCCCGCACATGCGCCGTTTGCGCTAGTGCAGAGCGGCGCAGCAGTGCGATCTGTCGTCGGCCGTGCACCTCGGACACGGCCGATGACAGATCCGAGTACCGGCTCCCGTTGCTGGTACCATGTGACCTGCTGTGACCAATCACAGCAGGTCACATGACAGTTGTATACATGGATGGCTTCATTCATGATGCCATCCATTGTATACTAGTGCCTAGCTGTGAATGGTCACAGCTAATCACATGCACATGTCATGTGATTAGCTGTGACCAAATCACAGCTAAGCACAAAAAAAAAAAAAAAAAAAAAAAAGCTGAATGAATCGTTTTCATTCAGGTAAATGCTTGCTTATAGCAAAGTAATTCTTTGCTATAAGCAAATTGTGTAAAAAAAAAAAAAAAAAAAAAAAAATACTGATCACTTTCCCAAAGTAGTACAATGTTACTATTGTAACATTGTACTATTTTGGTCATAGTAAAATATGAAAAAAAATCTTAAAAAAAATAAAAAAAAATGTAATAAAAAATTAAATATAATAAAAAAATTTAAAAAAATTTAAAAAAATATATATATATATTTTTTTTTCATGCTGTCACCAGTCAGTGTCCCTGTTCACCGCCATGCCAGTTATATGAAGATGCTGTACTGCGCTGGTGACAGTATGTAAAAAAAAAATAGTGAAAATAATTTTTTACATTTTTTCATTTTCGGAAAAATTATGACAAAAAAATACAACTTCAAAAAACTCGCCATTCCTCTTATGAAGTACGTCGGACTGTCTACTCTGCAAAAAGGGGTCATTTGGGGATATCTGTACTATTCTGACATTTGGGGGATATCTGTACTGTCCTGACATTTGGGGATAGCTGTACCGTCCTGACATTTGGGGGATATCTGTACCGTCCTGACATTTGGGGGATATCTGTACTGTTCTGACATTCTTGGACCTCAAGAAATGAGATTGTCTGTCAGTACTTCAGGATTGATCAATATTCAGATCTATACCATAGTTTGTGAACTCTATAACTTTCCTACAAACTAAATAATACATCCTAATTTGGGTTATTTTCACCAAAGACATGTAGCAGAATACATCTCGGCCTAAATTTATGAAGAACAATTATTTATTTGTAAACTTTTATAACAGAAACAAAGAAAAATTTGGTTTTTTTTCAAAATTTTTGGTCTTTTTTTGTTAATTTAGCAAAAAATAAAAACCCCGGCGGTGATTAAATACCACCAAAAGAAAGCTCTAGTTGTGTGAAGAAAATGATAAAATTTTAGTTTGGGTACAATGTTGTATGACCGCGCAATTGTCATTCAAAGTGTGAGAGCGCTGAAACCTGAAAACTGGCCTGGGCTGGAAGGGGGAAAATTGCCCGGTATTGAAACGGTTAATAGCCTCAATGGCTTCAAGATAACCAATTTCCAGAATGTAGATACAGGGATCTCACGCTTCTATAGTCACTGCAGAGGATGAACAGCCTTCCACCTCCAAGATGGCCGCTTGAACCGCATAAGCCGGCGTGCGTTCCAAACACCGGAAGTGACGTTAACCAGAATGACGGCGGACCTGAAGTGCGTCAACGCGTTTCGCCCCACCCACAGGGCGTTCTCAAGCATTGAGGAATTCATGGAGGAATAGAGTGGAGACGATTGCTATACCATAGCAGGGTGAAGAAGGAGATTTGAGTTCCTTTGGAGGGGTTATAGGATCCCTTATATCCTACAAGGTTCACTACTCGCCTCCATCTGGTGAGTGCGGTCAACATTATTTCTCACGTGGTGGATAGGTGGAAGCACATTTGGAATATTTTTGATTTTTTTATTGGTTTTGATGGGAATAAGGACTTATATATATATTTTTTCATGGACACTTATTATAAATTTAGTGTTTATTTATCTGTGTTATTTTAATTTTAGATTTTGCGCTGTTTTTGTGTTGCTTAGTACTTTCCTCATGTCACGGCGGGAGGAAAGTATGGCCAATAACTGGCAACTGTCAAAGGAGACATCTGCACGGATAATCAGGGCACTGATTATCAGTGCAGCCACCAAAAGTGCCCAACAGTGCTGCCCATCAGTGCCCAACAGTACTGCCCAGCAATGCTGCCAATCTGTGCTCGTCAATGCCACCTGTCAGTGCTCTTCAGTGCTGCCTATTAATGCTCATCATTGCCGCCTATCAGTGCAGCATCATCAGTGCCTCCTCGTCAATGCCTACCAGTGCTCTTCAGTTCTGTCTATCAGTGCAGCATCATCAGTGTCTCCTCATCAATGCCTACCAGTGCAGCATCATCAGTGCCCATCAGTTTTGTCTATCAGTGCAGCATCATCTGTGCCTCCTCGTCAATGCCTACCAGTGCCACCTCATCATTGCCCTTCAGTTCTGCCTATCAGTGCAGCATCATCAGTGCCCATCAGTTCTGCCTATCAGTGCAGCATCATCAGTGCCCATCAGTTCTGCCTATCAGTGCAGCATCATCAGTGCCCATTAGTTCTGCTCCCACCATGTATCTGGGCTCTGCTTGCCCATCTGCGGGCCCAGGGAGAGCTGTATTTCAATACATCTAGTGGAGCCCAGAGAAGAACCGGTGTGTCTCAATAAAGAGAACCTGTCACCAAAAAAATCATCGCATAGGGGACCCTGTATCCCCTATGTGTCAAAAAAAAAAAGTTAAGTAAAAAAAAAAATTTTTTTTTTTGGGGGGGAAAAAAAAGTTACACCCAAGCACATAACATCCCTCCCCCCAAAAAAAAGTTGAGGCCCCCCAACCCCCATATAGAAACACATATGAACGTAAACGCACACATCGGGGCGCCTACACGTGAAAGGGTTGATTGCGATTTACACTTTACATATCGCCACAGAGGCCGGAGTGAGAGCAATAATTCTAGCACAAGTCCTCTTCTGTAAAGCTAAACCGGACTTTCTCAACCGGGGTGGGGTGCCGCGGTGTCATGGCAGAGAAAGGCTGTCAGCTGAGCCCGAGCTCCTGATCCCCGGCACTGGGAGCTGTCAGATCACTCAGCAAAGTGAAAGCAAAGGGAGGAGGAGTGTCTTCTGTGATCTCTGCCTTCCCCTAGAATGTGGTACCCGGCTGTGTAAGGCACTGTAACTTTTCATAGGGAGGTATACATGTGTGTGTACACGTGTGTGTACCTGTACATGTGTGTCTGTACATATGTCAGTGTGTGTGAGTGTACATGGGTGTGTGTGTGTACATTATATGGTCTGCACTCACCTATGCAGTCTACACTCCACGGTCTGCACTCCCTCTATGCGGTCTAAACTACACGGTCTGCACTCCTCTATGCGGTCTACACTCCATGGTCTGCACTCCCTCTATGCGGTCTACATTACAGGGTCTGCACTCCCCCTGCACGGTCTACACTCCACGGTCTGAACTCGCCCTACGCGGTCTACATTACAGGGTCTGCACTCCCCCTACGCAGTCTACCTTAATGGTCTGAACTCCCCCTACACGGTCTACACTACACGGTCTGCACTCCCCCTACACGGTCTACACTACACGGTCTGCACTCCCCCTACACGGTCTACACTACACGGTCTGCACTCCCCCTACACGGTCTACACTACACGGTCTGCACTCCCCCTACGCAGTCTACCTCCACGGTCTGAACTCCCCCTACACGGTCTACACTCCCCCTACGCGGTCTACACTCCACGGTCTACACTCCCCCTACACGGTCTACACTCCACTGTCTGCACTCACCCTACATGGTCTACACTCCACGGTCTGCACTCACCCTACGCGGTCTACACTCCACGGTCTGCACTCACCCTACACGGTCTACACTCCACGGTCTGCACTCACCCTACACGGTCTACACTCCACTGTCTGCACTCACCCTACACGGTCTACACTCCACGGTCTGCACTCACCCTACGCGGTCTACACTCCACGGTCTGCACTCACCCTACGCGGTCTACACTCCACTGTCTGCACTCACCCTACGCGGTCTACACTCCACGGTCTGCACTCCCCCTACGCGGTCTACACTCCACGGTCTGCACTCCCCCTACGCGGTCTACACTCCACGGTCTGCACTCCCCCTACGCGGTCTACACTCCACGGTCTACACTCCCCCTACACGGTCTACACTCCACGGTCTGCACTCACCCTACATGGTCTACACTCCACGGTCTGCACTCACCCTACACGGTCTACACTCCACTGTCTGCACTCACCCTACACGGTCTACACTCCACTGTCTGCACTCACCCTACACGGTCTACACTCCACGGTCTACACTCCCCCTACACGGTCTACATTACAGGGTCTGCACTCCCCCTATGCAGTCTACCTTAATGGTCTGAACTCCCCCTATGCAGTCTACCTTAATGGTCTGAACTCCCCCTACACGGTCTACACTCCACGGTCTACACTCCACGGTCTACACTCCACGGTCTACACTACACAGTCTGCACTCCCCCTACGCAGTCTACCTCCACGGTCTGAACTCCCCCTACGCGGTCTACACTCCACGGTCTACACTCCCCCTACACGGTCTACACTCCACGGTCTACACTCCCCCTACGCGGTCTACACTCCACGGTCTACACTCCCCCTACGCGGTCTACACTCCACTGTCTGCACTCCCCCTACGCGGTCTACACTCCACGGTCTGCACTCCCCCTACGCGGTCTACACTCCACGGTCTGCACTGCCCATACGTGCTCTCCATTACATGGTCTGCACTCCCCCTACGCCATTTATGGGACGTGACAACGTGGAACCTACAGGGACACCACGGGAGAAGAGTTGTCACCCCCTCACAGGAAGCCGGTTCACGAGATACAACCATAAAAATTCATTTAAAAAAATGTAAATATTTAAAATATTGTATAAAGAAGGGAACTGCCATTGTTGTATTGGCCCTGACATAAAAGCACACAAGCCCTGCTCCAACACTTACTACGCATGCGCAGTCCTCTATCAGCTCTACACCACCATACACAGCAGAGCCCCGCCCCTACAGTCTACACAGCTCCGCCTCTATAAATGATCAAGCTGAGAACCCAGCCGCTATCGCCCCGCCCACTCCCCCGTACGGCCCCTCCGCCGATACCGCTACGCCCACCACACGGCCGGTCACGTGAACCTGACGTAGGCAGCCTGATGTGTGTAGTCATGTGACGAGGAGACATCCGGGTCTCGGAGCGCGGTGTGTGAGGTGGAGTGGAGTTGTGGGATGAGTATTGGGGGGATGATTGGGTGTAATGGCGGGAGAAGGGTATAAGGGTGGGGGAGGGGAGGAGGTGTGAGGGAGATGGAGGGTCCCAGCCCTGGAGAGGGGGAGGGGTGGGATAGGGAACTTGAGGGAGAGGACAGGGAAACGGCAGAGAGTCCAGCTACAGGTAACAGCCTGCCTGACCTCCATTGTAGGGGGCCGGATCCCTCGGTCAGTCGGTCGTCCGTAGGGGGCTGGATCGGTCGGTCGTCCATAGCGGCGGATCCCTCGGTCGGTCGCCCGTAGGGGGCCGGATCCCTCGGTCGGTCGCCCGTAGGGGGCCGGATCCCTCGGTCGGTCGGTCGCCCGTTTGGGGCCGGATCCCTCGGTCGGCCGGTCGTCCGTAGGGGGCCAGATCCCTCGGTCGGCCGGTCGTCCGCCCGTAGGGGGCCGGATCCCTCGGTCGGCCGGTCGTCCGCCCGTAGGGGGCCGGATCCCTCGGTCGGCCGGTCGTCCGCCCGTAGGGGGCCGGATCCCTCGGTCGGCCGGTCGTCCGCCCGTAGGGGGCCGGATCCCTCGGTCGGCCGGTCGTCCGCCCGTAGGGGGCCGGATCCCTCGGTCGGCCGGTCGTCCGCCCGTAGGGGGCCGGATCCCTCGGTCGGTCGGTGGTCGCCCGTAGGGGGCCGGATCCCTCGGTCGGTGGTCGCCCGTAGGGGGCCGGATCCCTCGGTCGGTCGGTGGTCGCCCGTAGGGGGCCGGATCCCTCGGTCGGTCGGTGGTCGCCCGTAGGGGGCCGGATCCCTCGGTCGGTCGGTGGTCGCCCGTAGGGGGCCGGATCCCTCGGTCGGTGGTCGCCCGTAGGAAGCCGGATCCCTCGGTCGGTCGGTGGTCGCCCGTAGGGGGCCGGATCCCTCGGTCGGCCGGTCGTCCGCCCGTAGGGGGCCGGATCCCTCGGTCGGCCGGTCGTCCGCCCGTAGGGGGCCGGATCCCTCGGTCGGCCGGTCGTCCGCCCGTAGGGGGCCGGATCCCTCGGTCGGCCGGTCGTCCGCCCGTAGGGGGCCGGATCCCTCGGTCGGCCGGTCGTCCGCCCGTAGGGGGCCGGATCCCTCGGTCGGCCGGTCGTCCGCCCGTAGGGGGCCGGATCCCTCGGTCGGCCGGTCGTCCGCCCGTAGGGGGCCGGATCCCTCGGTCGGTGGTCGCCCGTAGGGGGCCGGATCCCTCGGTCGGTGGTCGCCCGTAGGGGGCCGGATCCCTCGGTCGGTGGTCGCCCGTAGGGGGCCGGATCCCTCGGTCGGTGGTCGCCCGTAGGGGGCCGGATCCCTCGGTCGGTGGTCGCCCGTAGGGGGCCGGATCCCTCGGTCGGTGGTCGCCCGTAGGGGGCCGGATCCCTCGGTCGGTGGTCGCCCGTAGGGGGCCGGATCCCTCGGTCGGTGGTCGCCCGTAGGGGGCCGGATCCCTCGGTCGGTGGTCGCCCGTAGGGGGCCGGATCCCTCGGTCGGTGGTCGCCCGTAGGGGGCCGGATCCCTCGGTCGGTGGTCGCCCGTAGGGGGCCGGATCCCTCGGTCGGTGGTCGCCCGTAGGGGGCCGGATCCCTCGGTCGGTGGTCGCCCGTAGGGGGCCGGATCCCTCGGTCGGTGGTCGCCCGTAGGGGGCCGGATCCCTCGGTCGGTGGTCGCCCGTAGGGGGCCGGATCCCTCGGTCGGTGGTCGCCCGTAGGGGGCCGGATCCCTCGGTCGGTGGTCGCCCGTAGGGGGCCGGATCCCTCGGTCGGTGGTCGCCCGTAGGGGGCCGGATCCCTCGGCCGGTGGTCGCCCGTAGGGGGCCGGATCCCTCGGCCGGTGGTCGCCCGTAGGGGGCCGGATCCCTCGGCCGGTGGTCGCCCGTAGGGGGCCGGATCCCTCGGCCGGTGGTCGCCCGTAGGGGGCCGGATCCCTCGGCCGGTGGTCGCCCGTAGGGGGCCGGATCCCTCGGCCGGTGGTCGCCCGTAGGGGGCCGGATCCCTCGGCCGGTGGTCGCCCGTAGGGGGCCGGATCCCTCGGCCGGTGGTCGCCCGTAGGGGGCCGGATCCCTCGGCCGGTGGTCGCCCGTAGGGGGCCGGATCCCTCGGCCGGTGGTCGCCCGTAGGGGGCCGGATCCCTCGGCCGGTCGGTGGTCGCCCGTAGGGGGCCGGATCCCGCTACAGGAATCAAATCCCTTCTTCCTCTATTTTAGGGACTGTCCTTCTATAAGGACCAAATCCCTCTGTCCTTCATTTGTAGAGACTGTCCCTATAGGAACCTAATCCCTCCCTCTTTCCTGGTCATATCCCTCTGTCCTTTGTAGGGACTGTCCTTCTCTAGAAACTACATTTCTCTGTCCCTTTACAGGACAAATGTCTGATATTTCTTTATACTTTTTGTATATGAACTTAATCTGTGTGTCCCTCTACAGGACCCACATCCCTCTGTCCTTCCTTTGTAGGGACTGTTTCTCCTTAGGGATCAAATCCCTCTTTTACATTTAGAGGGACTGTTAGGAACCAGATCTGCCTGACCATTTGTTGGGACTGTCTGTCTATAGGAACTAAATCTCTCTCTCATGAGGGGGAGGGGAAGGGCTGTCTCTCTCTTGCTCTTTCAAAACCAAATTCCTTTGTCCTTGGTTTGTAGGGACTGCACCTTTTTGAAATCCGATCACTCTGTCCTAATTAGTAGGGACTATCCCTCTGTAGGACAAAAATCTCCTGTCCCTCATTCTTTTTTAGAGACCTCATTTAGGAGGACTGTCCCTCTACAGAAACCACATTCCTCTGTCCTTCTTTTGTAGGGACTGTCCCACCATAGGGACCAAATCCCTCTTTCCTTCATTTGTAGGGACTGTCCCACCATAAGCACCAGATCCCCCTGTCCTTCATTTGTAGGGACTGTCCTTCCATAGAGACCAACCCCCCCCCCCCACCATCCTTTATTTGTAGGGACTTTCATTTCATAGAGACCAAATCCACCTGTTCATTTGTAGGGACTGTCCTTCCATAGAGACCAAATCCCCCTGTCCTTTATTTGTAGGGACTTTCATTGCATAGTTACCAAATCCCTTTTGTCCTTCGTTTGGGGGATGGGGAGGTCTCTTTCAGAACCAAATCTTTGTAGGGACTGTTCCTCTACAGGAACTTATTTGTAGAGATTGTCCCTCTATAGGAAACAAGTCTCCCAGGGACCTCTTTGTATAGGAACTCAATCCCCATATCCTACATTTTGGGAGTACTGTCCCTCTCCAGGAACCACATTCCCCTGTCCCTCATTTGTAGGGAACCTCATACCTCTGATGCCTATAGAGGGGAAAATCATCCTATATAAGAATCAGAACATTCAGTCCCTGTGTTGTAAGGACTGGCCGTCTATAGAAACCAAATCTCTCTTGTGGTCATGTAAGAGGACTGTCTTTCAGTTCCAAATCGCTCTGTCCTTCATTCGTGGGAACTGTCCTTTCCTTTTTTTTTTTTTTGGAACCAGATCTTTATATCCCTCATTTGGGGGGGAGGGGGGGGGTGCTGTCCCTCTATCGATACCTAATCCCTCCTGTCCCTCATTTGGGGGGAGAGGGAATGGATGACTGTCCCTCTATCGATACCTAGTCCCTCATTGGGGGGGGGGGGGGTGGACTGGACTGGACTGTCCCCGTATCGATACCTAATTTCACCTGTCCCTCATTTGGGGATGGGGGGGGAACATCCCTGTATCGATACCTACTACCTCCTGTCCCTCATTTGGGGGGGGTGCTGTCCCTCTATAGATACCTAATCCCTCCTGTCCCTCATTTGGGGGGGAGGGGGTGCTGTCCCTCTATAGATACCTAATCCCTCCTGTTCCTCATTTGGGGGGAGGGGGAATGGACGACTGTCCCTCTATCGATACCTAGTCCCTCATTTGGGGGGGGGGGGGGTGGACTGTCCCCGTATCGATACCTTATTCCACCTGTCCCTCATTTGGGGATGGGGGGGAACGTCCCTGTATCGATACCCACTACCTCCTGTCCCTCATTTGGGGGTGCTGTCCCTCTATAGATGCCTAATCCCTCCTGTCCCTCGTTTGGGGGGAGGGGGTGCTGTCCCTCTATAGATGCCTAATCCCTCCTGTCCCTCAATTGGGGTGGGGGGGGGGGTGCTGTCCCTCTGTAGATACTTAATCTCTCTTGTCCCTCATTTGTGGGTGGGGGGTGCTGTCCCTCTATAGATACCTAATCCCTCCTCTGTCCCTTATTTGGGGGGGGGGGGGGTCGGGGAACTGTCCCTCTATAGATACCTAATCCCTCATTTGGGGGGGGGGGGGGGGTGCTGTCCCTGTATCGATACCTAATCCCTCCTGTTCCTCATTTGGGGGGAGGGGGAATGGACGACTGTCCCTCTATCGATACCTAGTCCCTCATTTGGGGGGGGGGGGGTGGACTGTCCCCGTATCGGTACCTTATTCCACCTGTCCCTCATTTGGGGATGGGGGGGAACGTCCCTGTATCGATACCCACTACCTCCTGTCCCTCATTTGGGGGGGTGCTGTCCCTCTATAGATGCCTAATCCCTCCTGTCCCTCAATTGGGGTGGGGGGGGGGGTGCTGTCCCTCTGTAGATACTTAATCTCTCTTGTCCCTCATTTGTGGGTGGGGGGTGCTGTCCCTCTATAGATACCTAATCCCTCATTTGGGGGGGGGGGGGGGTGCTGTCCCTGTATCGATACCTAATCCCTCCTGTCTCTCATTTGGGGGGGGTGCTGTCCCTCTATTGATACCTAATCCCTCCTGTCCCTCATTTGGGGGTGGGGGGGGGATGCTGTCCCTCTATAGATACCTTCTACCTCCTGTCCCTCAATTGGGAGGGAGCTGTGCTGTCCCTCTGTAGATACTTAATCTCTCTTGTCCCTCATTTGTGGGTGGGGGGATGCTGTCCCTCTATTGATACCTAATCCCTCCTGTCCCTCATTTGGGGAGGGGTGGGGTCGGGGTGCTGTCCCTCTATAGATACCTAATCCCTCCTCTGTCCCTTATTTGGGTCCCTAATGCAAATTGGACCAATCTAATTATTTGAAGAGTCAGGAATTCTTTCTCCTGTGTGATCCCCCATGATCTGCATTATCGGGGTGTGCCCTTTGCGTTGGGCTCCATTCACACTTGTGCGACTTCCAAATTGTGCGATATTTTTATTTATTTATTTTCCTTATTGCATTGTGACTCTGACACGACGATCAGTGCAACTTTGGCTTTGACCAAGGATGACTGTGCTGTACAGTGTCGCATGTATATCATTCAGGTGTGACTTTGGAGGGTTTCCATTGGAGTCTAAGGCCCTCAAGCCACATGAAAGTCAGACCAAAGTAGTGCAGGAACTTCTTTCAAGTCGCTGTGACTTGAAGTCGCACAGTGATGAATGGTAGTCATTGGGGTGCCACTTGTCATTCGACTTGGAACCCCAAAGTGGGGTGGGGTGATTCTGGTCCAGCGTGTAGTAACCTGACTGTGTTCTCTCTGTGCAGATTCCTTCCTCTGTGTGATGCCCAGCTCCGCCATGAAGAAAAAGGTAATGTGTACACCGCAGGAGACATTTCTCACACACACAGGCGTATCATCTGTGTAAAAGGTCGTCTGTACCCCGACCAAATGTAACATCTGTGCAATCCATGCATACACTGCAAATGTACCCCATCTGCTGGGACAGAAGGCTCCTCTCACCTACAGTCCCTATTATTAGGGACTTGTATAGCGACATCCATTTATGCAGCACTTTACATATATATTGTACATTCACATCAGTCCCCACCCCCGAGGAGCGTACAATCTAAGGTCCCTAATCCTCAAGGGGCATACAATCTAAGGTCCCTAACCCTCAAGGGGCGTACAATCTAAGGTCCCTAACCCTCAAGGGGCGTACAATCTAAGGTCCCTAACCCTCAAGGGGCGTACAATCTAAGGTCCCTAACCCTCAAGGGGCGTACAATCTAAGGTCCCTAACCCTCAAGGGGCGTACAATCTAAGGTCCCTAACCCTCAAGGGGCGTACAATCTAAGGTCCCTAACCCTCAAGGGGCGTACAATCTAGGGTCCCTAACCCTCAAGGGGCGCACAATCTAGGGTCCCTAACCCTCAAGGGGCGCACAATCTAGGGTCCCTAACCCTCAAGGGGCGTACAATCTAGGGTCCCTAACCCTCAAGGGGCGTACAATCTAGGGTCCCTAACCCTCAAGGGGCGTACAATCTAGGGTCCCTAACCCTCAAGGGGCGTACAATCTAGGGTCCCTAACCCTCAAGGGGCGTACAATCTAGGGTCCCTAACCCTCAAGGGGCGTACAATCTAGGGTCCCTAACCCTCAAGGGGCGTACAATCTAGGGTCCCTAACCCTCAAGGGGCGTACAATCTAGGGTCCCTAACCCTCAAGGGGCGTACAATCTAGGGTCCCTAACCCTCAAGGGGCGTACAATCTAGGGTCCCTAACCCTCAAGGGGCGTACAATCTAGGGTCCCTAACCCTCAAGGGGCGTACAATCTAGGGTCCCTAACCCTCAAGGGGCGTACAATCTAGGGTCCCTAACCCTCAAGGGGCGTACAATCTAGGGTCCCTAACCCTCAAGGGGCGTACAATCTAGGGTCCCTAACCCTCAAGGGGCGTACAATCTAGGGTCCCTAACCCTCAAGGGGCGTACAATCTAGGGTCCCTAACCCTCAAGGGGCGTACAATCTAGGGTCCCTAACCCTCAAGGGGCGTACAATCTAAGGTCCCTAACCCTCAAGGGGCGTACAATCTAAGGTCCCTAACTCACATTCATACATACACATACTAGGGCCAATTTAGACAGGAGCCAATTCACCTACCAGCAGCTGACGATCACCTTGTACCTTCCGGAGATTCCCCGCCAGCACCCGGCAATCACCGAGGAACAGTGAAAGGGGAGAGGTCTGTGTGTAAACAACACAGGTCTCTCTCCTACCAGCAAGGACATGCTGCTTTGTATCTCTCTGCACAGCAGCATGTCTCTAGTAAAGCACACAGTTAACCCTTTGATCGCCCCACATGTTAACCCCTTCCTGCCCAGTGCCATTAGTACAGTGGCAGTGCTTTTCATTAGCGCTGATCACTGGGGGCTTCAGTGGCAGTTCGTCTGTTCCTGCCAAGTGTAAGAATGCCCGCCGCAGTCCCACTCTAATTTGCTGATCGCTGCCATTACTAGTATTTAAAAAAAAAAAAAAAATCCCAGTGTGTATATATACCGCCATTTGTAGACGCTAAAACGTTCACGAAAACCAATTAATTTACACGTATTGTCATTTTTTTTTTTAGCAAAGACACGGAGCAGAATACATTTTGCCTTAAATTTTATAAAAAATTTTTTATTTTTACTGGATAGGTTTTATAGCAAAAAGTCAAATTATTTTTTTTTCAAAATTGTTGGTCTTTTTCGTTTATAGCGCAAAAAATAAAAATCAGAGGCGGTCAAATACCACCGAAAAAAGCTCTATTTGTGGGGGGAAAAAGGACGTAAATTTCATTTGGGTGCAGCGTTGCATGACCGCGCAATTGTCAGTTAAAGTGCGCAGCGCCAAATCGCAATTAATGGCCTGTTCAGGAAAGGGGTTAAATCATCTGAGAGCGTTGTCACCCTATAACAGGAAGTGTGTAAACAAGGAGCTCCAGAATTTTTTTAATGATTGTTGCAGATTTTAAAATATTGGAAGTGATTTATAAAATCAAATCATGTTGACTAATGTAGGATATTTAGATGGAGGTTTTAATGATTTGGATGTCCCTCTACTATTTTTACAGGTGCTATTGATGGGGAAGAGTGGGTCTGGGAAGACCAGCATGAGATCCATTATCTTTGCAAATTACATCGCACGGGACACTCGTCGTTTGGGGGCTACAAGTAAGTATTTGCTTGGAGCAAAACCTTGCATATTGATGTAAACAAACATCCGCCACAATGTGATCATTTGTATGTTGATATAAACAAACATCCGCCACAATGTGATCATTTGTATGTTGATGTAAACAAACATCAGCCACAATGTGATCATTTGTATGTTGATATAAACAAACATCCGCCACAATGTGATCATTTGTATGTTGATGTAAACAAACATCAGCCACAATGTGATCATTTGTATGTTGATATAAACAAACATCCCCCACAATGTGATCATTTGTATGTTGATGTAAACGAGCATCAGCCACAATGTGATCATTTGTATATTGATGTAAACGAGCATCAGCCACAATGTGATCATTTGTATATTGATGTAAACAAACATCAGCCACAATGTGATCATTTGTATGTTGATGTAAACAAACATCCGCCACAATGTGATCATTTGTATGTTGATGTAAACGAGCATCAGCCACAATGTGATCATTTGTATATTGATGTAAACGAGCATCAGCCACAATGTGATAATTTGTATATTGATGTAAATGAGCATCAGCCACAATGTGATCATTGTATATTGATGTAAACGAGCATCAGCCACAATGTGATAATTTGTATATTGATGTAAACGAGAATCTGCCACAATGTGATCATTTTTATATTGATGTAAATGAGCATCCGCCACAATGTGATCATTTGAATATTGATGTAAACAAACATCCTCCACAATGTGATCATTTGTATATTTATGTAAACGAGAATCTGCCACAATGTGATCATTTTTATATTGATGTAAATGAGCATCAGCCACAATGTGATCATTTGTATATTGATGTAAACAAACATCCTCCACAATGTGATCATTTGTATATTTATGTAAACGAGAATCAGCCACAATGTGATCATTTGTATATTGATGTAAACGAGCATCTGCCACAATGTGATCATTTTTATATTGATGTAAACAAACATCCTCCACAATGTGATCATTTGTATATTTATGTAAACGAGAATCAGCCACAATGTGATCATTTGTATCTTTCCCGTGCAGTTGATGTCGAACACTCTCACGTGCGATTCTTGGGTAACCTGGTATTAAATCTTTGGGATTGTGGTGGGTAAGTAAGGTATTATTGAGCCAAGTAGGTTGCGGAGTAGATGGTTTTTCGTACTCTATCTTGTCTAAATAGATTTGGCCTCATGCGTTTATGCTGCAACGGGGTGCTGGGCTTTAACACTCTTCTGCCATGTGGATGGGTCCAGTCAGTGTCTGTTCTGCACTGTGATCCTGCCCCCAGTACTGTGGTCACTGTCACCAACAGATCTCAGTCTCTAATTACTAACAAGAGCCTTTTGGATGGGCTGCCAATCATGTGAGCACTGTGACTGCTATTTATAGTGACCACATGATGGAGAAGCCAAAAAAACCCCTCTGGTAATAACCTGATGACGTCGACGGTACACAAATGTGGCATCTTGCCTGGGCCTTGATGCCAAGCGGCCGCATGCTTGCCTGCCAAAAGTAAACAAACGTGTGCTGATGGCGTGTTCCTGGGACATTTACCGGCACCTCATCGAGAGGTCTGAATCACTACTTACGATTTGGACCTTTCTAAACACCGCTAATCACGGTGGTCACATGACCCTAAACCCTGCCCCGCTTCCCAGGGTCAGAAACCCCTTGGAGGGCCGGGAGGCACCGGCACCAAAGGGTTAAGATCCCCTTAGAGGGCTGGCTCCCACTGTCAGTGTGGTGGTGTTTTTTTTTTTGTTTTTTTTTCTCTTTTCTTCCTTAACCCTTTGAGGACCAAGGGACGTATTTGTCCCATGTTTTTAATTGCGTGTATCACCTGATTAAGAACTTTAAAACTTTTTTTTTTTTTTTTTTTGGTTTGAGTCAAAATATTAGTTCTTATCAACAAACAACAAATGGATCTAGCGTTTTGCCAATTATTTCATGAAATGGCTTAGTTACAGCAACTGAAGTGTACGAACTTTAAAAACGAAAAAATTGATTCTTTTGGCGTTCCAAAATCTTACGGTCCTCAAAGGGTTAACAGCTTCCCAACCACCCTATAGCAGATATACTGCTACAGCGAATATATGTGTGTGTGTGTATATAAATAATTTGCATTCTGGGTAGGGGGCACGTGAGCCCTACCCGTGCTGCTATTTGCGGGTATCAAATGTGTGTGTATATGCGACACCACATGTACATACATATACAGTGAAGGAAATGCGTCCTACTGATGTTGAATGTTCGCCCCTCACACAGAAATGATCGGTCTAACAATGGAATGTTCTCCCCTCACACAGAAATGATCGGTCTAAAAATGGAATGTTCGGTGTAACACTGAGAGACAGAATACAACAACAAATTCAGCAGAAATGCGTCTAACAAATGATGACTGATCTGCATGTTCATGAGGGAAATAAGGATTTGATCCCCTTCACAAAACATGACTTAGTACTTGGTGGCAAATCCCTTGTTGGCAATCGCAGAGGTCAGACGTTTCCTGGAGTTGGCCCCCAGGTTTGCACACATCTCAGGAGGGATTTTGGCCCACTTCTCTTGGCAGATCCTCTCCAAGTCATTAAGGTTTGGTGGCTGACGTTTGGCAACTCGAATTTCAGCTCCTTCCACAGATTTTCAATCCGATTAAGGTCTGGAGACTGGCTAGGCCACTCCAGGACCTTAATGTGCTTCTTCTTGAGCCGCTCCTTTGTTGCCTTGGCCGTGTGTTTTGGGTCATTGTCATGCTGGAACACCCATCCACGACCCATTTTCAATGCCCTGGCTGAGGGAAGAAGGTTCTCACCCAAGATTTGATGGTACATTGCCCCGTCCATCGTCCCTTTGATGCGGTGCAGTTGTCCTGTCCCCTTAGCAGAAAAACATCCCCAAAGCAGAATGTTTCCACCACCATGTTTCACAGTTGGGATGGTGTTCTTGGGGTCATAGGCAGCATTCCTCCAAACACGGCGAGTTGAGTTGATGCCAAAGAGCTGGATTTTGGTCTCCTCTGACCACAATACTTCCCACCAGTCCTCCTCTGCATCATTCAGATGTTCAGTGGCAGACTTCAGACGGGCCTGGATGTGCTTTCTTGAGCAGAGGGACCTTGCGGCACTGCAGGATTTCAGTCCTTGTCGGCGTAGTGTGTTACCAATTGTTTTCTTGGTGACTGTGGTCCCAGCTGCCTGGAGATCATTGACAAGATCCTCACGTGTAGTTCTGGGATGATTCCTCACTGTTTTCATGATCATTGACACTCCACGAGGTGAGATCTTGCATGGTGCACCAGACCTAGGGAGACTGACACTTGTTATGTGTTTCTTCCATTTGCGAATGATTGCACCAACTGTTGTCACCTTCTCACCAAGCTGCTTGGCCATAGTTTGGTAGCCCAGTCCAGCCTTGTGTAGGTCTACCATCTTGTCCCTGACATCCTTGGACAGCTCTTTGGTCTTTGCCATGGTGGAGAGTTTGGAATCTGATGGTTTGATTGCTCCTGTGGACAGGTGTCGTTTATACAGGTAACACAATGAGATTAGCAGCACTCCCTTTAAGAGACTGCTTCTAATCTCAGCTTGTTACCTGTATGAGAGACACCTGGGAGCCAGAAATCCTGCTGAATGATAGGGGATCAAATCCTTCTTTCCCTCATGAACATGCAGATCCGTCATCATTTGTTAGACGCATTTCTGCTGAATTTGTTGTTGTATTCTGTCTCTCAGTGTTACACCGAACATTCCATTGTTAGACCGATCATTTCTGTGTGAGGGGCGAACATTCCATTGTTAGACCGATCATTTCTGTGTGAGGGGCGAACATTCAACATCAGCCGGGGAGCAAATACGCATTTCCTTCACTGTATATATGTGTGTGTGTATGTATATGTGTGTGTGTGTGTGTGTATGTGTATATATATGTGTGTGTGTATGTGTGTGTGTATGTATATATGTGTGTGTGTGTGTGTGTGTGTGTATGTATATGTGTGTGTGTGTATGTATATGTGTGTGTGTGTGTGTGTGTGTATATGTGTATATATGTATATGTGTATATATATATATAAAATCTCACACTATAGGGCGGTCCTTAACTGATGGAGTATTGTTTCCCCATCTACAGACTATGCTTTGACAGTAACCCACAAAAAGACAGTCTGTTCCGATTGAGTTCTGACATTTAGATAAAGTTGTAATTGTTGCAGTGAGGATGGAGTGATCTGTTTTTCCTTTTCTCTCCGTTCTGTCATTCAGTCAGGACACGTTCATGGAGAATTACTTTACCAGTCAGCGGGACAACATATTCCGCAACGTTGAAGTTCTCATTTACGTTTTTGACGTTGAGAGCCGTGAGCTGGAGAAGGACATGCATTACTATCAGTCCTGTTTAGAAGCCATCTTGCAGAACTCTCCGGATGCCAAGGTGTTTTGCCTGGTACACAAGATGGATTTGGTGCAGGAAGATCAGCGAGATCTGGTGAGTCTGTCTGCACGTTCTTTGCACTATAACTCGCACTGCGTTCCTGCGCCATTCACGTGCGATTCGGCTTGAGCCTGCGTTTCCCGCACAGCATACGTGTGAAGCTAGGCTCAAGAAGAAAGGGAAGGTTTCACCATAAATGAAGACTCCCATGAGCACCTGATTGATGGCAATTTCGGCAGGCAGGGTTGGGTGTATTAAGCAAAAATGTATAGAAAGAAGCCTCACAAGGAAACCAAACTGCAGGATATTGCAAAAATCTCTTTTCACAATATGCTGCAGTTGGTTTCCTCGTGAGGCTGCTTTCTATAGGTTAGTGCCTCTTTAGCGCGATCTATATACATTTTTGATTGGTACTGTGCATTGCATTTTGGAACCCCACTCTATTTGGGGACTCGGTATTTGTGAAGCTTTTTCTAAAAAGGGCCACCTTATTATTGATCACATAATCACTGTATGGGTTCAAATTAGATTTAGAATCCAAGACACACAAACGTTTTTTGGGTTGGTTGCTGGATGTATTTAAGTGTTACTAAACCCACAACAGTACAATCAGTCTGTAGATGCAGTAAAGCATGCTTGTTGTACTCACTGTGGAACCTAAGGGGTTAATCCTATGCATTGTGTAAAAAGGACCTTTGATCCTTTCTTCTAAGTTCCTCCCCTTTTTCAAGAGACCACCTCTCATCTCCTGATAAGACAGACTGAACCGAAGGCATTTTGCACGTGCTGAGTTTGGTGTCTATTGCTAGAGAGGGTTTTTTTTTGTTTTTTTTGTATTGGGAGAGTGCATGTGATCAGCACAGGTCAAACAGAAGGTAAGGGGTTCTGCATCCTCCTAGAGCAGAAAGCAAACTCCTCCTACAAGCTTTAACCAGTGCTCTGCTGAACACTGATGGTAGTCACAAGCCTGCTATATACTGCTGATGAGAAAAGGTATTTAGCAATTTATATTTAATTAAATTAATTGCATTTCCATGTTTGTGTACTGTGGGGAACCAGATCTAGTGAATGCGGGATCCAGGGAACCAGATCTAGTGAATGCGGGGTCCGGGGAGAGCAGATATAGTGAATGCCGGGTGCGGGGAGAGCGGATGTAGTGAATGCCGGGTGCGGGGAGAGCGGATGTAGTGAATGCCGGGTGCGGGGAGAGCGGATGTAGTGAATGCCGGGTGCGGGGAGAGCGGATGTAGTGAATGCCGGGTGCGGGGAGAGCGGATGTAGTGAATGCCGGGTCCGGGGAGAGCGGATGTAGTGAATGCCGGGTCCGGGGAGAGCGGATATAGTGAATGCCGGGTCCGGGGAGAGCGGATATAGTGAATGCCGGGTCCGGGGAGAGCGGATATAGTGAATGCAGGGTCCGGGGAGAGCGGATGTAGTGAATGCCGGGTCCGGGGAGAGCGGATGTAGTGAATGCGGGGTCCGGGGAGAGCGGATGTAGTGAATGCCGGGTCCGGGGAGAGCGGATATAGTGAATGCGGGGTCCGGGTAGAGCGGATATAGTGAATGCAGGGTCCGAGGAGACCGGATATAGTGAATGCAGGGTCCGGGGAGAGCGGATATAGTGAATGCGGGGTCCGGGGAGAGTGGATGTAGTGAATGCCGGGTCCGGGGAGAGCGGATGTAGTAATTGCGGGGTCCTGGGTTTAGTAACGCTGTAAGCCATGACTGACAAGCTAAGGGCTCAATCACTTATGCGGCTATCATTGTCGCCCCCTCTGAAAAGCAGTCTGTGCAGCCTGTGTTACTTGAATGGATAGAGTTCAGTGGCGGTACCACTTTCTATTTGAAATGCAAGCTTTGTTACCTTTTCAGAAAAAATAAAAAGGTGAATGAACACCGCACACTCCTACCAAGAGCCTGCTCACTGCTTCCATCAGGGCTGAAAGGAGTACTGAGGCAGGGTGCTGTGATATTTTTATTTATTTCAAGTACTTGTATAGCGCCGTCAATTTGCGCAGCGCTTTACTTACAGTTGTGTTCAAAATAATAGCAGTCAGACATCACTAACCGGATCAATCACTGTTTTTGGTGGAAATGATATTTCTACATGGCAAATAATTTCCTAGCAGGTGTAGTAGAGTCATAGAAATCCAACAGACCCCACAGTCATGACATGCATGCTGCTGATTCTGTGTCATTGAATCACTCATTGAAAGGGGCGTGTTCAAAATAATAGCAGTGTGGAGTTCTATTAGTGAGGTCATTCATTCTTTGAAAAAACAGGTGGCAATTATTGCCCTTATTTAAGGAAGGAAGGCAGCAAATGTTGGACATGCTGGTTACAGTGCATTTCTCTCTGAAATTCTGAGGAAAATGGGTCGTTCCAGACATTGTTCAGAAGAACAGCGTACCTTGACTAAAAAGTTGATTGGAGAGGGAAAACATATAAAGAAGTGCAGAAAATGATCGGCTGCTCAGCTAAAATGATGGCAAATGCTTTAAAATGGCAACCAAAACCTGAAAGATGAGGAAGAAAGCGAAAAACTACCATTGGAATGGATAGAAGAATAGTCAAAATGGCGCGGACTCAGCCAACAATCAGCTCCAGGAAGATGAAAGAAGGTGTGACGTTCCCTGTGAGGACTGTTACAATTAGAAGACGCCTATGTGAAGCCAAGCTATCTGCAAGAAGTCCCCGCAAAGTCCCACTGTTGGGAAAAAGACGTGTGCTGAAGAGGTTACAATCTGCCAAAGAGCACATTGACTGGTCTAAAGAGAAATGGCGCAACATTTTGTGGACTGATGAAAGTAAGATTGTTCTTTTTGGGTCTAGTGGGCGGAGACAGTTTGTCAGACGACCCCCAAACACTGAATTCAAGCCACAGTACACTGTGAAGACCGTGAAGCATGGTGGTGCAAGCATCATGATATGGGGATGTTTCTCATACTACGGTGTTGGGCCTATTTATCGCATACCAGGGATCATGGATCAGTTTGAATCCATCAGAATACTTGAAGAGGTCATGCTGCCTTATGCTGAAGAGGAAATGCCCTTGAAATGGGTGTTCCAACAAGACAACGACCCCAAACACACCAGTAAACGTGCAACATCTTGGTTCCAGACCATCAAGATGGACGTTATGGAGTGGCCAGCCCAATCCCCGGATCTTCATCCAATAGAAAACTTGTGGGGTGACATCAAAAATGCCGTTTCTGAGGCAAAACCAAGAAATAGAGAAGAACTGTGGAATGTGGTCCAATCATCCTGGGCTGGAATACCTGATCACAGGGGCCAGAAGTTGGGGGACTCCATGCAACACAGATGTACAGCAGTTCTCAGAAACAGTGCGACTACAACCAAATATTCATGAAGTCATTCAAAGGAAAGCAAAATCTTCAAACATTTCTCAGTTTATATAGTGAATGTTTGAGTTTGTAAAGAAGAATACAAACACTGCGAGTTTTTGAACCGTCTAATATTCACTTTTCAATGTTTTTAGAGGAACAACACAAATTTGATGTATTTTTCTTCATGTTTTGATTTGGAATAGAATGTGTCGTGTTCCCAATGCATTTGTGTGGATGGAAATAAAAGTATTAGAAGGATTTTCAGCTTTATTCACTTTTTTCAACACACTGCTATTATTTTGAACACAACTGTATATATTGTACAGTCACATCAGTCCCTAACCCTCAAGGGGCGTACAATCTAAGGTCCCTAACCCTCAAGGGGGGTACAATCTAAGGTCCCTAACCCTCAAGGGGGGTACAATCTAAGGTCCCTAACCCTCAAGGGGCGTACAATCTAAGGTCCCTAACCCTCAAGGGGCAACAATCTAAGGTCCCTAACCCTCAAGGGGGGTACAATCTAAGGTCCCTAACCCTCAAGGGGCGTACAATCTAAGGTCCCTAACCCTCAAGGGGCGTACAATCTAAGGTCCCTAACCCTCAAGGGGCGTACAATCTAAGGTCCCTAACCCTCAAGGAGCATACAATCTAAGGTCCCTAACCCTCAAGGGGCGTACAATCTAAGATCCCTACCTCACATTCATACATACACATACTAGGGACAATTTAGACAGGAGCCAATGAACCTCCCAGCATGTCTTTGCAGTGTGTTTTCAGGAAGCTATGTACAGCACCTTGCCGATTCCTCCCTAGCTGTTGTCTGCCCGCATTGCATTGAGAAGCGCAGGGACCTGGTGATGTCACAGGGCCTAAATTATATGTAATGAAAAGTTTCATTAGCATGTTTTTTTTATTTACACCATTTCATTTGCATGTTTGAGAGGGGAAGGAGAAACTAGGAAAGACTACGTAGAAGATTAAACATACATTTTAATATTTTCCTGGTACCCACATGTCGGCGTGCGTTTGTTAGTATGCTGCTGTGACGCAAAGTACAATTTTCAGGTTTTTTTTTTTTTGTTTTTTTCACCATTTTTTTACAAGACAAGGAAAAGCGTGTTGAGATTTATTTGCTTACAGCTCCTGCAATATCTATCTTCCTTCTGATTTATAATTTTTTTTTTCTTTTTCTAGATATTTAAGGAGCGAGAGGAGGATTTGAGGCGTCTCTCCAGACCTTTGGATTGTGCGTGCTTCAGGACCTCCATTTGGGATGAAACGCTATACAAGGTACCTAATCCCGCCATTGCCGTGTCACATGCATAGGTTAGTGGAGTGACCGCCGTGTGAATGATTGCCGCTCTGCTCTCTGTGCTCAGGCCTGGTCCAGCATCGTCTATCAGCTCATTCCCAACGTGCAGCAGCTGGAATCCAACCTGCGTAACTTTGCTCAGATCATCGAGGCTGATGAAGTGCTGCTATTCGAGAGAGCGACTTTTCTGGTGAGAGATCCCTGCGACTTCTGCCTGCCATTGTTCTAGTAATACTTTTATACCGAATGCTTGGTAACTGACATTTCCGTTTTTTTATTTATTTATTTTTCTCTCAGGTAATATCCCACTACCAGTGCAGGGAACAGAGGGACATCCATAGGTTTGAGAAGATTAGCAACATTATAAAACAGTTCAAATTAAGCTGCAGGTAAGAAAAGTATCGAAGATTTTCATTGACCGAACACCTAACTCCAGGCTGTGTGGTTTTTTTTTTTGTTTTTTTTTTCTTTTGGTTTTGCGAAGAGTTGAAACAGAATTCTGGGCACAAAAACATCACATTTCACAATAGATACAGGGGGAGAGTTACAAAAACTGGAGCACTCACAATCTGGTGCAGATGTGCATGGGAGCCAATCAGCTTCTAGCTTCAGCTTGTTCAATTAAAGTGTAACTAAACCCACAACCGTACAATCAGTCTGTGTATGCAGTAAAGCACGCTTGTTATACTCACCTTGGAAGGGGTTAATCCTCAGCATTGTGTAAAAAGGGAGTTTGATCCTGTCTTCTCTGCTCCTCCTCTTGTTCAGATGTCACCTGACTTAACCTGTAGCCACATGCTCTGTTTAGTGTGTATTGCTAGAGGTTTTTTTCTTTGGGGAGTACATGTGATCAGCACAGGGCCAATTGGCAATGTCCAGACAGAGGTCAGGGGTTCTGCATCCTCCTAGAGCAGAAAGAAAACTCCTCCTACAAGCTTTAACCAGTGTTCTGCTGAAGTCACAAGACTGCTCTAACTGCTGATGAGAAAAGGTATTTAGCAGTTTATATTTACTAAAATAATTGCATTTTCATGTTCTGTGTAATGTGGGAGGCCGGGTGTAGGGAATGCACGGGGTCCGGGGAGGCCGGGTGTCGGGAATGCGGGGGCCGGGGTTTAGTAACACTTTTTAAGCTTTGATAATAAAACCTGGAATCTCATTGGTTTCTTTGCAGAGCTGCTCTAGATTTTGCACTCCAATTTTAGTAAATCCCCCCCCCCCCCCCCCTCAAGAGTATATAAATACATTTTGTACACAAAATGCATATGCAAACCCAATCTTTTCCTGCAGTGCCATCCTCGCTGTTCTGCACATAGCCTGTGGACCCACCCGCTACAGGTTTCCTATAGGGAACAGGAGGGAGGGGGTGTAGACAAGACCAGTCCCTCTGCACAAGGAGGGGGAGTGCAGCAGTGAGTGGTCTTTATTACAGGAAGGAAAAGTTTCACACTAGATTGCTGCACAGATCTGAAAGAAATACATATAACACACCAAGATGCAAGTAATCATGGATGCATGGGAGGCCAAGGGTGGATAGTTTTGGTGTGTTTAGAGGCATCTAAAAATGTTGTCCCAGGATACAGCTGTGTTCTGTACTGTGGTATGGGATATGGAGGAGATGAGGATTTTGGTATGGGATATGGCGGTGATCAGGACGCTGGTATGGGGTATGGTGGTGATCAGGACGCTGGTATGGGGTATGGTGGTGATCAGGATGCTGGTATAGAGTATGGTGGTGATCATGACGCTGGTATGGGGTATGGTGGTGATCAGGACGCTGGTATGGGGTATGGCGGTGATCAGGACGCTGGTATGGGGTATGGCGGTGATCAGGACGCTGGTATGGGGTATGGTGGTGATCAGGATGCTGGTATGGGGTATGGTGGTGATCAGGATGCTGGTATAGAGTATGGTGGTGATCAGGACACTGGTATGGGGTATGGTGGTGATCAGGACGCTGGTATGGGGTATGGCAGTGATCAGGACGCTGGTATGGGGTATGGCGGTGATCAGGACGTTGGTATGGAGTATGGTGGTGATCAGGACGCTGGTATGGGATCTGGCGGTGATCAGGATGCTGGTATGGGATATGGTGGTGATCAGGACGCTGGTATGTAGTATGGTGGTGATCAGGACACTGGTATGGGATATGGCGGTGATCAGGATGTTGGTATGGGGTATGGCGGTGATCAGGACACTGGTATGGGGTATGGTGGTGATCAGGACGCTGGTATGGGATCTGGCGGTGATCAGGACGCTGGTATGGGATCTGGCGGTGATCAGGACGCTGGTATGGGATCTGGCGGTGATCAGGACGCTGGTATGGGATCTGGCGGTGATCAGGACGCTGGTATGGGATCTGGCGGTGATCAGGACGCTGGTATGGGATCTGGCGGTGATCAGGACGCTGGTATGGATCTGGCGGTGATCTCTTCCTACACAGGCCAATTTTCCGCTTTCGTCGCTGTTGCACTTTGGGTACAGAGTTCCAGGACCGTGCAGTTGTCATTCAAGCTAAACTTTTATCATTTTTCAGAAATTTAAAAAAAAAAAAAAACTTTTCCTTTTTTGTCACCTTTTGCAAATAAGTAATTTTAGTTCTGCACTGATAATCAGTGCCTTCATTATCCGTGTAAATTTCCCTGTGATTGGACACAGCAGATTACACGGTAAACATCATTGGCTCTTTACCCTGACCACTGATGCGCATGTCCGGGAGAGAGCGCGCATGCTCAGCAAGGATGGTAGGATGTCTGCCCACTACGAGAGAAGTCCTGCCCGGCTTATTGTACAATGAGGGCCTGGCAGGAACCAAACAAAAAAAAAAAACAAAAACCCGGCTTTAATAACAATTTGAATCATTCCCACAATAAAACGGATGTTTAAGGATTCCACAGAGCTGCTTGAAGATTGCTGAAAGCTTTACAAATTCTGTGCCAAAGCTCGCTGTCAGGAGCCGCTGCGGCGTGTGGCTCGGCGCAGTCGCAGTGTGCCGATTCGCACTGGCCTGCGGGCACTAGGTCTTGGGCGGCCGCGACGACGGCGGAACTCGCGCATGCGCACTCGGGACCGCGGGAGTGCGCCTGGCACCAATGACCGTGCAGGGCGCGGTATTTAAATCCGCTCTGCGCTGACACTGGTTGCCGTATGGTCTCATCTGCTTGTTCCTGCTCCTGTTACCTGTTGATTGATTGTTGCCGACCCTGATTGATCCTGACCGTGCTGTCTTCTCCTGCCCTGACCCCTGACTTGCCTGACCTCTCTTTGGATGCCCCCCATTGGATCTGACCTCCCGTTACTGACCTGGCGAGTGACCCAACTATTCTTTGCCTGCTGCCTTGTACTGCGCTGTCCCCACGGTTACCGACCCGGCCTGTGTGACCACGCTTCTGCTCAGCCAGTCATCCATCCGTCCTGCACGGACCCATCCGCCTCTTCACATCAGGCTCTTATCCAGCAGATACCTCTGGCGCATCCCTCTACCACGGGTGGGTGTACTCAGGGGCTGCGACCTGGTCTCCAAGTCCATCCCCACCATCAGGGGCCCTGGTGACCAAGCAGACTGGGACTTACTCTGGGGAATCCTATCCCGTGGGTTGCTAGAGGTACCGCCAGGTGGTACATTACACTCTCTGTACACACATACTTCTTTTATACAAGCTGAAGCCCTGTGAACATCTTTGGGTCAGCGGGTGTCACTAGGAAAGGAAATGGCTGAGGGAAATAAAAACAATTAGTTTCTTAACCCCTCCCCCCTCGCTCTACTTCGGATTTGCTTCTGTTCCTTTCGAGTCTTCCATCATTTCCTGTCCTGACTGGAAATAAGGGCGATCTCCCCGGTGGAGGCACACTCCAAACCTTCCAGCACAGCAGAATCTTAAAAAACCCCCCAAAAAATAGCTTTTAGTCGGAGTTGGGCTTTAACCTCCCTGACGGTCTGATTATGTCGATATTTTTGAATGTCAAAGCGGTACATTGTTTTGCATGGAAATTTGTTGTTTTATATTGTAGGCCTGTAATTCTTAGGAATACAGGCATACCTCGGTTTACGAATTTAATTCGTTCTGCGGGACTTTTTCGTATTGCAAAACATTCGTAAACCGAAATGCGGTTTCCCCTAGGAATGCATTGAAAACCAATTCATCCATTCCAGAGGTCAGAAAAAAGTCTTTTATCTGTTCAAAACTTTATAATGTGCACTTTAAAGGCATAAAAACTGTACAGGGACATGATTAAAAATGAATTCGTAAATGCATTGAAAACCAATTAATCCGTTCCGGAGGTCAGAAAAAAGTAAAAAAAAAGTGTTCAAAACTCTTTTATAAAGGTATAAATACTGTACAGGGACATGATTAAAAATGAATTCATAAATGCATTGAAAACCAATTAATCCATTCCGCGGAGGTCAGAAAAAAAAAATGTATCTGTTCCAAACTCTTTATAAAGTGCACTTTAAAGGCATAAATACTGTACAGGGACATGATAAAAAAATCTGTAAATGCATTGAAAACCAATTCAATTTTTTTTTTTTTACTTTTTTCTGACCTCTGGAACAGATTAATTGGTTTTCAATGCATTTACAATTTTTTTGTTTTTTTTTATCATGTCCCTGTACAGTTCTATGCCTTTAAAGTGCACTTTATAAATAGTTTTGAACAGGCGCTTTTTTTTTTTTTTTTTGTACTTTTATTTTCTGACCTCTGGAACGGATTGTCTGTTCAAAACTCTTTATATAGTGCACTTTAAAGGCATAGAACTGTACAGGGACATGATAAAAAAAAAAAAAAAAAAAATTTTTGTAAATGCATTGAAAACCAATTAATCCGTTCCGGAGGTCAGAAAAAGTGTCTTATCTGTTCAAAACTCTTTTTAAAGGCATAAATACTGTACAGGGACATGATTAAAAAACAATTCATAAATGCATTGAAAACCAATTAATCCGTTTTTGTATTGTGAACAAAATTCGTAAACCGAGACATTATTTTCAATGGATATTTTATTCGTAAACCGAAAATTACATTAACCGAGGCGTTCGTAAACCGAGGTACGCCTGTAACTCAAATCTGTCCAAACAAGAATCTAGAAAACCTCCCGGGTATGATGACGTTTGAAACCCGAAATCATAAATTATAATATAAATATAAAAAAAAAAATAACTTTAATTCAGTAATCTAATCAAACCAAAAACACTGAAATTTGAAATATATCGCACCAAGTTCGCACATCGCTGAGCTCAGGCGCAGAATCGTCGCTTTCATCACTTTGTGTCTGATGATGAATTTCCCCCACGAATCATTATCACTCAATTCTGCAAGTGGTTCTGATTTACTATCGCTGTTCTCTAGCCGGTCTACAACCGATTTTGACCTAAAGGGACGCTTTTTGGACGCCACGGACGTTTCTCACGTTTCCAGGTAGAGAGAACGGTAAAAGTGCAGGCAGGGCGCCGGACAAAGCACTCGGGACAAAACAGAGGTGAAAAGGTTTGATACAGGAATGGAATCCTCACATATTACAATGTATTGTGTGTGTCATGTTTTTTGTTTACTTTTTTTGAATCTCCCGCCGGTTCCGCCCCCCCCCCCCGCGTCGCAGCGCTCGCAGGGAAGGGAACCCGGAAGACTGATTCCGACATTGGCCGGAGAACACAGCAGGAGGACATCGGGGGATCTCGGGGACAAGGTAAGTTACACTACAGTGTAAACCCGAATGTGGCTCGGGGTTTCCACTTTTGGTACTGAAAATTAACCCCGAGCCACACTCTGGATTACCGCCAGGGGGGGTTAATAATTGTTATGGCCACATGTGCTTGTTGGAGGTTCTTGCTGTAAATGTATAGCCTGCCACCTACCCCTGAACTTTTGTAGTCAAGTGTTGCTGTTTACAACCTTTTGTCCCTCACTCATTTCTTATTGTGATTTTACAGTAAACTGGCTGCCTCTTTCCAGAGCATGGAAGTTCGGAATTCCAATTTCGCTGCCTTTATAGATATCTTCACATCCAACACCTATGTCATGGTGGTGATGTCCGACCCCTCGATTCGTAAGTTGGTTGGTTGCTAGTTGGTGGTTGGTTGGTTGTTAATTGGTTGGTGGTTGGTTGTTAACCACTTGCCGCCCAGCTACTGTAGATATACGGTGGCAGGGCGGCACTCACAGGCAAAACCACGTTTTAAAACGCGGTTCTGCAAAACAGGTAGGGGGCGCACGCGAGGCGCGTGCACGCCCTACCTGTCCCGCGGGTGTCATCAGCGGGTCCCAGCCGCCGGGTCACGGCCAGTGATTACCGGCTTTTTGGCCATGATGAGCTGTGATTACTGACAGATAACAAGGCTGCATTGTTTACACACAGCCTTGTTATCTGTCAGTTGCTCAGCTTGTGACAAGCTGCAGAGGGTTTCTCTGCCTCGATCAGCTCCCCCCTCCCTCCCCCCCCTCCAGCACACACACCCTCCCCCTAGTAAAACACTCCCCTCACACAGTGAACACTAAAAATGTTAACCCCTTCCTCCCCATTGCCATTTGTACAGTTTCAGTGTTTTTTTTTTTTCACTGATCACTGTATTGGTGTCACTGGGGATGTCAGTGACCCCAAGTCAGTTCCCCCCCAGTGTCAAAATGTCCGCCGCAGTCCCGCCATATGTCGCTGGTCGCCGTCATATGTCGCTGATCGCCGCAATATGTCGCTGATCGCCACCATTATTAGTATAAATAAAATAAAAAATCCCAGTATCTTTCCCGCCATTTGTAAACGCTATAACTTTCATGTAAACCAATTAATTTACACGTATTGGGATTTTTTTTAGCAGAGACATGTCGCAGAATGCATTTTGGATGAAATTTGTGCCAAAATTTGATTTTTAAATTTTTTTTACTGGACATGTTTTATAGCAAAAAGTCCAAAATATTGTTTTTTTTGTCTCAAAATTGTCAGCCTTTTTTTTTATAGCGCAAAAAATTAAAACCGCACAGGCGATCAAATACCACCGAAAGAAAGCTCAATTTGTGGGAAAAAAAGGATGTAAATTTAATTTGGGTGCAGCGTTGCATGACCGCGCAATTGTCAGTTAAAGTAACGCAGCGCCATAACACAAATCTCTTCTGTAACCGCTTCCTTACCACCCTACAGCAGAAATACTGCTACAGGGCGGCATGGGTACGCAAAATCACATATATATATATATATACGTAATTCGCGCTCCCGTGGTTTTCACACCCCTCCCAGATAGCGTCATATTGCCCGACAGTACACCAGTCATCACATTTAACCCCTTGATTGCCAGGAGCACGCCCATGTACAATAATCCTCCATTGCTAGTATAGTGTCTGAATGGGTCAATATCTTTGATCAGGTCAGCACTATACCAGCGTTCACATTAGTATATATATATATATATATATATATATATATATATACTAATGTGTATATATATGGAAAATGACAAAAATAATTTTTTTTTTTTTTTTTTACACAAAATTGTCACTTAAATTATTTACTGCTCACACATGCCATGGTTATATGTGGAATTACTCCCCAAAATACATTTTGCTACTTCTTCTGAGTATGGGGGTACCACATGTGAGAGACGTTTTGGCAGTCTAGCCAAGTACAGGACCCCAAAATCCAATAAGCACCTTCAGGCTTTTAAAGGGCTTTATTTCCTCATTACACTTCCTGACTACCTATCACAGTTTCGGAGGTCCTGAAATGCCAGGATAGCACCTAACCCCCCCAAATTACCCCTTTTTGGAAAGTAGACACCCCAAGGAATTTGATAAGAGGCATGGTAAGTATTTTGCAGATCTCATTTGTTGCCACAAGTTTTTGGAAAATGAAGAAAAAAAACAAAAACATATTTTTTCTGTTCTTTTTTTATATTTCAAAACCTTGTGAGAAAAAATGAGATCTGCAAAATACTCACCATGCCTCTTTTTAAATTCCTTGGGGTGTCTACTTTCCAGAAAGGGGTCATTTGGGGGGGTTTGGGGCTATCCTGGCATGTCAGGGCCTTCGAAACTGTGATAGGTAGTGAGGAAGTGTAATGAGGAAGTTACGCACCTTCAGGCTTTCAAAGTGGTCATTGGATTTCAGGCTCCTGTATGTGGCTAGGCTCCCAAAAAGTCTCACACATGTGGTATCCCCATACTCAGTAGAAGTAGCAGAATGTATTTTGGGGTGTAATTCCACATATACCCATGGCTTGTGCGAGAAAGAAATCATTTAAATGACAACTTCGTGTAAAAAAAAAAAAAAAAAAGAAAAAAAAAGTTTTTGTCATTCTCCAGAAACTTGTGGAAAAAAATAAATCTTCCATGGACTCAATATGCCTCTCAGCAGATAGCTTAGGGTGTCTAATTTCCGAAAAGGGGTCATTTGAGGGTGTTTGTACTATTCTGGTATTTTAGCACCTCAAGAAATGTGATGGGCAGTCAGAAAGTAAAAGCTGTGTAAATTCCATTATCTATACCATAGTTTGTAGACGCTATAACTTTCACAAAAAGCAATCAATATACACTTATTGGGATTTTTTTAACCAAAAACATGTAGCAGAATACATTTTGGCCTAAATATATGATGACATTTTAGTTTTTTTAGATATTTTTTATGATCAAAATGAGAAAATATTGTTTTTTTCAAAAAAAAAATTTTTCTTCAAAAATTTTCTGGTTATAGCGCCAAAAATAAAAAGTGCACAGGTGATCAAATACCACCAAAAGAATGCTCTATTTGTGTTAAAAAAATGACATAAATTTTATTTATGTACAATATTGCATGACCGCGCAATTGTCCGTTAAACTAGCGCAGCGCTGTATAGCAAAAAAATGTCGTAAATTGCAGTATCTATACCATAGTTTGTAGACGCTATAACTTCACACAAAGCAATCAATATACAATTATTGGAATTTTTTTTACCAAAAACATGGAGCAGAATACATTTTGGCCTAAATTTATAACCAACTTTGAGTTTACTATATATTTTTTATAGCTGAAAGTAAAAAATATTGTTTTTCTTCAAAATATTTGGTCTTTTTTTGTTTATAGCGTAAAAAATAAAAAGCGCACAGGTGGTCAAATACCACCGAAAGAAAGCTCTATTTGTGTGAAAAAAAGGACGTAAATTTCGTTTAGGTGCAGCATTGCATGACCGCACAATTATCAGTTGAATTAGTGCAGCGCCAAGTAGCAAAAAGAGGCGTGGTCAGGAAGGGGGGTAAATCCTCTGGAGCTCAAGTGGTTAATTGGTTGGTGGTTGGTTGGTTGTTTGGTGGTTGGTTTGTTGTTGGGTGGTGTGTTGGTTGGTTTGTGGTTGGTTGGTTGGTTTGTTGTTGGGTGGTTGGTTGGTTGGTTTGTTGTTGGGTGGTTGGTTGGTTGGTTTGTTGTTGGGTGGTTGGTTGGTTGGTTTGTTGTTGGGTGGTTGGTTGGTTGGTTTGTGGTTGGTTGGTTGGTTGGTTTGTGGTTGGTTGGTTGGTTTGTTGTTGGGTGGTTGGTTGGTTGGTTTGTTGTTGGGTGGTTGGTTGGTTGGTTTGTTGTTGGGTGGTTGGTTGGTTGGTTTGTTGTTGGGTGGTTGGTTGGTTGGTTTGTTGTTGGGTGGTTGGTTGGTTGGTTTGTTGTTGGGTGGTTGGTTGGTTGGTTTGTTGTTGGGTGGTTGGTTGGTTGGTTGGTTTGTTGTTGGGTGGTTGGTTGGTTTGTTGTTGGGTGGTTGGTTGGTTGGTTTGTTGTTGGGTGGTTGGTTGGTTGGGTTTTTTGTTTTTGTTTCATAAAGCATAGTTATTATTCCATAGGGGAGGGGTGCACTGAGTCGTTGCAAGGAGGGTGCAGCAGAGTTAAGTCTGCAGGAAGGGGGTACAGAGCTCTTCCGGTACTGCTGGGTGGAGGGAGCAGGATGAGCTGGTTAAGGCAGCCATACATGGATTGGAATTTGTCCGGTTCAGCAGGGACCAGATGAATTTTGTTCCTCATGTGAGCTAGCTGGTTGTACACAAGTCGATTTATTGACAGACTTGTGTGCAACAAGCATGTCGGGTTTTTCCCGAACGATCATTGCCACTGGCTGTAGCCGGCAACACGGATCATCAAGGCCTGATGGCCCAAACACGTTTTTTTTTTTTACATGTACTACACGAGCTTTAACCCCTTGCCCTCCTGAGGATTTTCTCTCCTTCCTGAAAATTGCGCGTTCGGGCAACGCTGCACCCAAATTTAATTTACGTCCTTTTTTTTTTTCTCCCCACGAATTGAGCTTTCTTTCGGTGGTATTTGATTGTCTGTGCGTTTTTTTTTTTTTTTTTTTTTGGTTTTTTTTATTTTTTACGCTATAAACAAAAAAAGACCGACAATTTGGAGAAAAAAAAAGCATTTTGTACTTTTTGCTATTAAACATGTTCAGTACAAAAAATAAAAAAAAAAATCAAATTTCGTCATAAATTTAGGCCAAAATGTATTCCGCTACATGTCTTGGCTAAAAAAAAAAATCCCAATACGTGTAAATTGATTTAATTGGTTTAATCGATTAATTTAATTGATTTATGTGAAAGTTATAGCGTTTACGAATGGCAGTATATATACTGGAAATTTATTTATTTTTTACTAGTAGTGGTGGCGATCAGTGAATTATTGCATGACTGCAGCAGACATTCTGACACTGGGGGGGAACCGACTTGGTGTCACTGACATCCCCAGTGACACCAATACAGTGAACATCTGGGTCGATCAAAGGATTAACTGTGTGCTGTGTGAGTACACTGGTTTGTATTGGTCTGCTATGCAGAGTCATACAAAGCAGTGTACAGGAGCTGACAGGGGAGAGATCTGTGTTGTTCACAGGTCTCTCCCCTGTCGGAGATACTCGGCGATCACCGTGTGCTGGTGAGACCTGGTGATTGACAGCCGAGGCCGCGAATGGTGGCGCGGGTAGGGCACATGCCCCCTACCTGGAACTGCAAACTCGTGTGTATGTATGTAGATAGATAGATGTGTGTGTGTGTGTGTGTGTGTGTATATGTATGTGTGTGTGTGTGTGTGTGTATATATATATATATATATATATATATATATATATATATATATATATATATATGTATAGTGTGATTTTGCGCACCGTGCCGCCCTGTAGCAGTATTTCTGTTATGGGGTCGGTGCTGAAGCGGTTAAAGAGCATTTGATTACAGCCGTTGCACTGGACCACCAGCTGTCCTTATGCAACGCTGATCATTATGTTCTGCCGGAAGGGAAAGATTCCTGCAGGCACAACAGAGCTGTGGGAGTAATTTTCTCCATCCACCTCAAATGTGTGCTTCTTTTTTTTTTTTTTTTTTTTTTTTTTTTAATCTAGTTCAACGAAGCAAAAATGTATAACTTATTTCCTGTCTTAAGCAGCCCATAGACAAATATTTTCTTTCCTTCCACCGTGAGTGAAAGGAAAGAAAATCGCTAGTTTTCCCCATCAGAATAGTCAGTGTTGATAAGGGGAATTCCTCCCACAGTGCTATTGTGTTCTGCCGTCAGGGGGTGCTGGGAGCCTTCCTGGCCAGCAGAACACAATGATTACTGCTGTTCTATCCTCTAACAGCGATCGAATGTAAAAAATACGATAGGCCGGTTGAGCCCAAGTAGATCCAATCAGCCTGCCCCTACGCGGATGGAATCTTGGCCGGTGTCTGCTGAACTGGCTGAATTTCGATCCTTGTATGGCCCACTTTAGTCACTACTAGGAGGAGGGTGAGCAGAGCTGATGGGCAGAGGGAGCATAGTGAACAGACCTGAGTCTGTGCTGTGAGGGGAAAGCTGCATGGGTGGGCGTTAGGTGAACTGTCACTGCTGGGAGGGGGGGGCAGGGTAAATTAAACTGCGTAGAGAAGAACGTCAACTACTTTCTTCTTTTACAGCTTCAGCTGCAACTTTAATAAATATCCGAAATGCAAGAAAACACTTTGAGAAGCTGGAACGCGTGGATGGTCCTAAACACAGCCTTCTCATGCGCTGAGGATTTACGCCAAGGTCACGAATTCCAGTACAGGATCGTTATGGAGAGGACACCTCAGTACCCCATTTACAGTATAACTTTGTTGTTTTAGGAACACCAGTGGACTGCGGTGCACAGGGACGCCCGGTGGACTGCGGTGCACAGGGACGCCCGGTGGACTTCATACTTGTATGCCTGATCTATCTTCTGGTTCCCGCATTGTCCTGGCTCCTTGTATGCAAATGCTGCTGATTGAGAAGGCCAACCACATGCTCGTTTTCAGAGCTTTGTTTGGTCGCTAGTGACCTCACCACCATGGAAGTGGCTTGAAGCTTCATTTGCATACATTTTGGTCAGTACGTAAAGCTGAACTCCAGGCAGATGTCACATTCCTTAACATGTGTAAATATCAGAATTTGGCTTAGAATCCGCTTCTTGCATTCCCTATACAGCAGCAATCCTTGGCAGAAGGAGGTGTAGGATCGGGAGCCACTCACCAGAGATATCCTTGATCTCCTTTCACTGCCCAGCTAACAGGCAAAGGACACTGCTGTACGCCTCCTGCAACCTATAACTAGCAAAGAAAGTGGTGTCATCTGCCTGGCTGTGTTAATCTCAGAACTGGATGGACAAAAGGACAAACCTCAGCCAATTTGCCTGGAGTTCAGCTTTACCACCCCATCCCCCCCTTCCCTGAGCGGAGCTATGAAGACACAGGGCTGTACCTGATTACACAGGTCATTGGGCGTGTTTTTACAGGTCGGCGACCTACCTGACCTTCAATCCCCTAGGGCAGCCGACTTCCACATCACATCCGAGAATCATCGTGCTCCAGGTAAACGCTCGGTTTGCACTGAAAACATCTTCTGTTGGAAGCTTGTGATAACTTGTGTTCAGATTTCCTACCTTGACGGACCCTCATCCACCTCCTTCTGCTTGTTGGACCGGTTCTGACCTCCTCTCTCCCTCTCAATATGGTTATGTGAATTCTTTGTAGATTTAAACAAGAAAATGACAACCGACCTTTTAAAACGACTCCGATTTTGTCCCTATTGTTTGTACATTGCATTGGTCCTTCATCTTAGTTGGGATAAAATTGAACTTTTTTGATGCAAAAAAAAGAAAAAGCAGACCGTAATGATTATAAAAAAAAAAAAAAGAAAATGCGTTTTATGCTTCAGAATTAAAATATTTATGCTTGTTAAAACAGTCTGAAATTTTTTGTTTTCTTTTAAGAAAGTATTAACCACTTCCAGTCCGGACCCTTTCCCCCCCTTCCCCTCCGGACCCTTTCCCCCCCTTCCCCTCCGGACACTTTCCCCCCCCTTCCAGTCCGGACACTTTCCCCCCCCTTCCAGTCCGGACACTTTCCCCCCCCTTCCAGTCCGGACACTTTCCCCCCCCTTCCAGTCCGGACACTTTCCCCCCCCTTCCAGTCCGGACACTTTCCCCCCCCTTCCAGTCCGGACACTTTCCCCCCCCTTCCAGTCCGGACACTTTCCCCCCCCTTCCAGTCCGGACACTTTCCCCCCCCCCTTCCCGTCCGGACACTTTCCCCCCCCCCTTCCCGTCCGGACACTTTCCCCCCCCCCCCCCCCTTCCCGTCCGGACACTTTCCCCCCCCCCCCCCCCTTCCCGTCCGGACACTTTCCCCCCCCCCCCCCCCTTCCCGTCCGGACACTTTCCCCCCCCCTTCCCGTCCGGACACTTCCCCCCCCCCCCCCCCCTTCCCGTCCGGACACTTTCCCCCCCCCCCCCTTCCCGTCCGGACACTTTCACCCCCTTCCTGTCCAGGCCAATTTTGAGCTTTCAGCGCTATCACACTTTGAATGACAATTGCGCAGTCATGCAACACTGTACCCATATGAATTTTTTAGCATTTTTTTGAGACAGATAAAGCTTTATTTTGGTGGTATTTATTCACCGCTGGGATTTAAATTTTTTTTGCTATGTAAATGAAAGTCCAAAAATTTTGGAAAAAAGTGTTTTTCTTATAAAATTTTGAAAATAAATAGTATTTCATCATAAATCTTGGCCAAAATTTTATTCTGTTATCTTTTTAGTAAAAAAAAATAAAATAACCCAAATTAGTTTGTAACCAAAAATTATAATTTTTAAACTTTTTTTTTTTTTAATTTTTTTTATTTTATGTATGTTTTTTTTACATACGGTCACCATAGCAGTACAGTGTCACCATGGTGATACTGTACTACTTGGGGGTGATATATATTTTTTTTTTTTACACTGATTGCTTTTACACCCATAAAGGCTGTAAAAGCAATCATTTCTCCTTCTCTCTGGCTGCATTCTTGCAGCCATTGAGAAATACTGTGTGAGCTGTGATTGGTCACAGCTTGTCACATGGTACAAGGCTGTTGTGAATGGCCCTGTGTCATGTGACCTCTGTGATCATTCACAGATTTCACACGTAAGCAATGGTATCAGAAGTGACATCTTGCTTACTACTCTGCATGTGATCACTGATTGGCCGGTCAGCGATCACATGATCGGGACCTCGCACAGAGGTCCCGTCGGACAATCAGCGTTCCACTGCGGGCACCGGATCACGGTGCTGCGCGCTCCCAGGGAGTGCGCACAGCTAGAAAATGCGGGTGTCATTTATGATCAGCAACCCGCCACTGGACTGCCACCATCCGGCCGTTTTTATAAACAGCAGTTGGACGGCAAGTGGTTAAGGCTTCATTCCGATGGGCATCAACACCCCATTCTGCGTGCAGGCAACCTTTGTCATTGCAGCTGCACAGCAACGGCTATGACATGGGTGCATGGATCTCTTTTCTCAAAAGTGTTGGTCTTTTTACATTTTTATAGCGCAAAAAAGAAACGCACAGGCGATCAAATACCACCGAAAGAAAGCTCTATTTGTGGGGGAAAAAAAGACATAAATTTAATTTGGGTACATGTTGCATGACAGTGCAATTGTCAGTTAAAGTAATGCAGCGCAGTAATACAAAAAAATGGCCTGGCTGGGGGGGTGGGAATCCTCTGGAGGGCGAGGGGTTAATTTGTATAGCGCTTTTCACCCTGGGGGTGCACAGACGTTCGCATGCATCCAGGGGTCACCTGTTGTTAGGGATGGATGAGCGACCCTGAGCGCAGAAAGATCCAGGACACCAATGCTGGGAGCTATTGTATCCACTGGCACCAATGATGGTTATTCTTGCATCCACTGACACCAATGATGGTTTTTTTTTTTTTAATTGGATCTACTATCTCCAATGATGGGGTTATACTTCATCCAATGACACCAATCATGGGGGTTATTATTGGTTCACTGACATCAATGATGGGGGTAATTATTGGTCCACCGACATCAATGATGGGGGTAATTATTGGTCCACCGACACCAATGATGGGGGTTATTATTGGTCCTCTGACACCAATGCTGGGGTTATTTTTGCATCCACTGACACCAATGATGGAGGTTATTATTGGTCCTCTGACACAAATGATGGGGGTTATTTTTGCATCCACTGACAGCAAACATGGCAGTTATTCTTGCTTCCATTGACAACAATGATGGGGTTATTCTTGCTTCCACTGACATCAATGATGGGGGTATTATTGGCCCACTGACACCAATGATGGGGGTTATTATTGGCCCACTGATAACAATGATGGGGGTTATTGTTGCGTCCACTGACATCAATAATAGGAGTTAATATTGCGTCCACTTACACCAATGATGGTTTTTTTTTTTTTTTCCACCGACACCAATGATGGGGGTAATTATTGGATCCAGTGACACCAATGATACCTATTCTTACATCCACCGACATCAATGATGGAGGTTATTCTTGTATCAACTGACACCAATGATGGGGGTTATTATTGTGTGAACTGACACCAATCATGAGGGTCCTTGCGTCCAGTTACACCAATGATGGTAGGAATTACTAGTCCACTGACACCAATGATGGGGGTTATTATTGGTCCACGGACACTAATGATGGGGGTTATTAGTGTTCCATGGACACCAATGTAGGGATTTTTTATTGGCCCACTGAGACCAATGATGGGGGTTATTATTGGCCCTCTGAGACCAATGATGGTGGCAATTATTGCATCCACTGACACCAATGATGGGGGTAATTATTGTGTCCATTGACACCAATGATGGGGGTAATTATTGTGTCCATTGACCCCAATGATGGGGATTATTATTGGCCCACTGCCACCAATGATGGGAGTTATTATTGGCCCACTGACACCAATGATGGAGGTTATTATTGCATCCACTGACACCAATCATGATATTATTCTTGCATCCAAAGATGGGTGTTATTATTGCATCCATTGACACCAATGGTGGGGATTATTATTGCGTCCACTAACACCGATGATGGGGGTTATTGTACCCATTAACACCAATGCTGGGTGTTATTCTTGCATCCATTGACACCAATGATGGGGTTATTCTTACGTCGACTGACATCAGTGATGGGGGTTATTATTGTGTCCGCTGACACCAATGATGGGGGTTATTTTTGCATCCAATGACACCAATGATGGGGGTTATTCTTTTGTCCACTGTCTCCAAGGATTGGGGTGATTTTAGTGTCCTCTGCCACCAATGATGGGGGTTATTGGCCTACTGACACCAATGATGGTGGTTATTATTGGTCCACTGACATCAATGGTGGGGGGTTATTATTGGCCCACTGGCACCAATGATGGGGGTTATTATTGGCCCACCTCTACCAATGACTTGGGTTATTCTTGCATCCACTGACACCAATGTTGGGGGTGGTTATTGCGTCCACTGACACCAATGATGGCGGTAATTATTGCGGCCACTGACACCAATGATGGGGTTATTTTTGCTCCACTGATACCAATGTTGGGGGTTATTCTTGCATCCACTGACACCAATGATGTGGGTTATTCTTGCATCCACTGACCTCAATGATGGGGGTTATTATTAGTCCACTGAAACCAATGATGGGGGTTATTCTTGTATCATCTGACACCAATGATGGGGGTTATTATTGCGTGCACTGACACCAATCATGGGGGTTATAATTGGTCCACTGACACCAATCATGGGGGTTATTGCATTCACTGACACCAATCATGGTAGGAATTACTGGTCCACTGACACCAATGATGGGGGTTATTATTGGCCCTCTGAGACCAATGATGGGGGCAATTATTGCATCCACTGACACCAATGATGGGGGCAACTATTGCATCCGCTGACACCAATAATGGGGGTTAATATTGCGTCCACTGACATCTATGATGGGGGTTATTGGTCCACAGACACCAATAATGGGTGTTATTTTTGCATCCAATTACACCAATGATGGGGGTTATTCTTGCATCCACTGTCTCCAAGGATTGGGGTAATTTTAGTGTCCTCTGTCACAATGATGGGTTTTTTTATTGGATCCACTGACACCAATGATGGGGTTATTTTTGGTCCACTGCCACCAATGATGAGTGTTATTCTTGCATCAACACCAATGATGGGGGTTATTATTGGCCCATTGACACCAATGATGGGAGTTATTATTGGCCCACTGGTACCAATGATGGGGGTTATTATTGAGTCCACTGACACCAATCATGGTATAATTCTTGCATCCAAAGATGAGTGTTATTATTGCATCCATTGACACCAATGGTGGGGATTATTATTGCGTCCACTAACACCGATGATGGGGGTTATTGTACCCATTAACACCAATGATGGGGTTATTCTTGGATCGACTGACATCAGTGATGGGGGTTATTCTTGCATCCAATGACACCAATGATGGGGGTTATTCGTTCGCCCACTGTCTCCAAGGATTGGGGTAATTTTAGTGTCCTCTGCCACCAATGATGGGGGTTATTGGCCCACTGGCACCAATGATGGTGGTTATTATTGGTCCACTGACATCAATGGTGGGGGTTATTCTTGCATCAACTGACACAAATGATGGGGGTTACTGGCCCACTGACACCAATGACGGTTATTGCGTCCACTGACACCAATGATGGGTATTAATCTTTCATCCAATGATGGGGGTGGTTATTGCGTCCATTGACACCAATGATGGGGGTTATTATTGCGCCCATTAACACCAATGATGGGGGTTATTGTGTCCACTGACACCAATGGTGGGGTTATTTTTGCTCCACTGATACCAATGACGGGGGTTGTTATTGCGTCCACTGACACCAATGATGGCGGTTATTCTTGAGTCCACTGGCAGCAATGATGGGGGTAATTATTGGATCTACTGACACCAATGTTGGGGGTTATTCTTGCATCCACTGACACCAATAATGTGGGTTATTCTTGCCTCCACTGACCTCAACGATGGGGGTTATTATTGGTCCACTGAAACCAATGATGGGGGTTATTATTGGTCCACTGAAACCAATGATGGGGGTTATTCTTGTATCAACTGACACCAATAATGGGGGTTATTATTGCGTGCACTGACACCAATGATAGGGGTTATTATTGATGCACTGACACCAATGATGGGGGGTAATTATTGATCCACTGACAGCAATGATGGGGGTTATTTTTGCATCAACTGTCACAAATGATGGGGGTTATTGCATGAATTAACACCAATGATGGGTTTTTTTAATTGGATCTACTGACACCAATGATAGGGGTTGTTATTGGCCCACTGACAGAAATGATGGGGGTTCTTACTGGTCCACTGACACCAATGATGGGGGTTATTCTTGCATCAACTGACACCAATGATGTGGGTTATTATTGCATTAACTGACACCAATGATGGGGGTTAATATTGGTCCAGTGACACAAATGATGGGAGTATTCTTTGAACATGCAGCCGCAGGGTGGAGAACACCCCAGTCGCAGGTGATTGAGAGCTTTCTTCCATGTTTGGACCAATCCTGAGCTCCTCCCTACACCTGGTACCTATTGAAACCGCCCCCCCCCCTCCCATCTCACCTTGTGACCCCCATAGATGGCAATGTCTGGAGTGCATGTATCTCCTCAGCTCTCTCCTCTGCCTCCAGTGACCCAAACCCCTCAGCACCTTCTCATCCCCGCCTAGGCTGCTTCATGACTACGAAGTACAATAGTTTCATCAATCTGCGCTCCATGCCTCGGTGTGTCCGCAGCCAAGCGTAGCAGAAACCGGAAGTGGGAAGGCGCTCAGAGTGAGATGCGCACTGAGAGCGCTTTTTTGGTGGGAAAGTGAATATTCCGTGCCGTCTGTGAATGTACACGGTGCTTGTCCCCTTGTAGTCATCTGACCCAACTGTCTATGGAAAGACAAGTCCCAGCGTGGTCTGAAAGCCACATCCAGCCTTCCCCTGGGCCCCGGTGGGGGCGCACTTCCCCCAGGATGACTTCTGCGACTGGAGTCTGCACGAGGGAATTACCTTCCCTTTGTTATGTCGGGTGAACCTGGTTTTGGATAAATATGTGGAGAATTGGGGGGAATCAGAGCAGGTGAATTGCCCATCTACCAGCGTTGTAAAATACAAGTCTGATTAGATTTGGAAAGGTCTCCAATATTCCTCGCGTACCTGTTTATGGTGAAGAGAGTGTCAATGTTTGGTGTAGTCACCTTTGCACAAGGGTGGTGAAGATTGCAGTTTTGCCATAAACATGACCAGGACGATCGATTTAACTTTGTAATTAAAATCTTTGCCTACAGCTGTTCCAGGTCTAGACTCATAAGGCCAAACGTGCTCATAAAACCAACCAATCAGATTGCTCGACACCTGGTCAATAGGAAAAGGTGTATATTAGGGGAGGTTTTTTTGGCTGAGTGGGGAGAGGAGAAAGTGGGTCCTATGAGGGTTTCTGATGATTGTATGAGTATTCTGGGCACCCCGTCATCTGCCTGGTCTGTACCTGTGTTATGAATTGTTGCTGAGCAGATTAAATGCATCTCTCTGGAAAAAGAACTGTTAGACTAGTTGCTGCGGGAAAATACATTTATAAATACACTCATCCTCCCTAATTGATATACGACAATAGGGTGGAGCCTGTCACCTGTGGGGGGGGGGGGAGTGGTTGACTGTCACTTAGAGGGGGGGAGGGGGATGGAGACTGTCACTTGGAGGGGGATGAAGACTGTCACTTGGAGGGGGATGGAGACTGTCACTTGGAGGGGGGGATGGAGTGTCACTTGGAGGGGGATGGAAACTGTCACTTGGAGGGGGGGAGGGGATGGAGACTGTCACTCGGAGGGGGGATTGAGACTGTCACTCGGAGGGGGGATTGAGACTGTCACTTGGAGGGGGGGGGGATGGAGACTGTCACTTGGAGGGGGGGTGGAAGGGGGATGGAGACTGTCACTTGAAGGGGGGGGAAGAGGGATGGAGACTGTCACTTGGAGGGGGGGAAGGAGGGGGGTGGAGACTGTCACTTGGAGGGGGGGGTGGAGACTGACACTTGGAGGGGGGGGTGGAAGGGGGATTGAGACTGTCACTTGGAGGGGGGGGGTGGAGACTGTCACTTGGAGGGGGGGTGGAAGAGGATGGAGACTGTCACTTGGAGGGGGGGAGGGGGATGGAGACTATCATTTGGAGGGGGGGGAGGGGGATGGAGATTGTCACTTGGAGGGGGGTGTGGAAGGGGGATTGAGACTGTCAGTCACTTGGAGGGGGGGTGGAAGGGGGATTGAGACTGTCAGTCACTTGGAGGGGGGGTGGAAGGGGGATGGAGACTGTCACTTGGAGGGGGGGGGGGGGGATGGAGACTATCATTTGGAGGGGGGGGAGGGGGATGGAGACTGTCACTTGGAGGGGGGGGGGGAGGGGGATGGAGACTATCATTTGGAGTGGGGGGGGGATGGGGATGGAGACTGTCATTTGGAGGGGGGGGGGGGTGGAGACTGACACTTGGAGGGGGGGGGGGGTTTAGCCTGTAGGAATGTGGAAATAAAAACCAAAACCTATTTGTCTGAGAGACTTGTCGCGGTCCCAATCTGATTGTCCTGATAAAAGCGAGAATCCCAGACTGGGAAATGCAAAGGGTTGGTGTTCTCATTAGGCAGAGCGGCTTTTAGGAATTTTTTTTATGTAAACTTCCCCTGTGACAGCAATAGGCATGTGACAGGTACTCTTTATGGAGGGATCTGCGGCCAATAAGACCCCAGATCTCTCCTCTGCCCTGAATAGCATTTGATCACACCAGGATCGGCCATTTTTAAAAATGGTGCCATTTCCATCCTGGAAAGTGAGGCATGCTCATCGCCTCCTGTTTCCTGACCGAGTGGTTCTGGCCTCTGTCCTCCTCTATGATCAGCAGGCAGAAGCGGCTGCTGGGTGTCCAGGTGTCCCGGATTGGACAGGCTCTCTCTCCCCTCCCAGTGGATGGAACTCGGACAGTACAAGGCTGCAGATAACAATTATAACAATAAATACAAATTTTTTAAAAATTAAATCTCAAATACATAAAATGAAAAATATATAATAATATGCACATAACAATAATCAGATAATAAAAATACATATATTTTATTTAGTTGGAAATATTATTTTGTTTCAATTTTTTTTTAAATAAACAGCTGCAGATAACAATAATCAGATTACAACAACAAAAATATGTACAAATAGAACTAGAAAACAATAAAAATATCAAAATATATGCCAATATAAATAAAAATAGATATATTTTATAAAAATACAAAAAATATTCAATATAAACAGTTTAATACATAAAATAATCTGCATATAAAAATTAATAATAAACAACAAGATTAATGAAAAAAAAAAAAATAAATATATATATATATATATATATATATTACACTATATTGCCAAAAGTATTGGGTCGTCTGCCTTTCCACGCACATGACCTTTAATGGCCCCCCAGTCTTAGTCCGTAGGGTTCAATATTGAGTTGGCCCCGCCCTTTCCACGCACATGACCTTTAATGGTCTCCCAGTCTTAGTCCGTAGGGTTCAATATTGAGTTGGCCCCGCCCTTTGCACCTATAACAGCTTCAACTCTTCTGGGAAGGCCATCCACAAGGTTTAGGAGGGTGTCTATGGGAAGGTTGGACCATTCTTCCAGAAGCACATTTGTGAGGTCAGGCACTGATGTCGGGGGAGGAGGCCTGGCTCACAGTCTCCGCTCTAATTCATCCCAAAGGTGTTCTATGGGGTTGAGGTCAGGACTCTGTGCAGGCCAGTCAAGTTCCTCCACCCCAAACTGGCTCCTCCATGTCTTCATGGACCTTGCTTTGTGCACTGGGGGGCAGTCATGTTGGAACAGGAAGGGGCCATCCCCAAACTCTTCCACAAAGTTGGGAGAATGAAATTGTCCAAAATGTCACCTTAAGAGTTCCCTTCACTGGAACTAGGGGGCCAAGCCCAACCCCTGAAAAACAGCCCCACACCATACTCCCCCTTCCACCAAACTTTACACTTGGCACAATGCAGTCAGGCAAGTACTGTTCTCCTGGCAACCGCCAAACCCAGACACGTCCATCGGATTGCCAGACAGAGAAGCGTGATTGGTCACTCCAAAGAACACATCTCCACTGCTCTAGAGTCCAGTGGTGGCGTGCTTTACACCACGGCATCCGACGCTTTGCATTGCACTTGGTGATGTAAGGCTTGGATGCAGCTGCTCAGCCATGGAAACCCATTCCATGAAGCTCTCTACACACTGTTGTTGGGCTCATCTGAAGGCCACACCAAGTTTATAGGTCTTTAACTATTGACTCTGCAGACAGTTGGTGACTTCTGCGCACTGTGCGCTTCAGCATGCGCTGACCCCGGCCTGTCATGTGACGTGGCCTACCCCTTGGTGGCTGAGTGGCTGTTGTTCCCAGTTGCTTCCACTTTGTTATAATCCCACTAACAGTTGAGCGTGGAATATTTAGTAGCCAGGAAATGTCACGGATGGACTTATTGCACAGGTGGCCACCTATCACGGGACCACGCTTGGAGTCACTGAGCTCCTGAGAGCGACCCATTCTTTCACCAATGTTTGTAGAAGCAGTCTGCATGCCTAGGTGCTTGATTTTATACCCCTGTGTCCATGGAGGGGATTGGAACACCTGAATCACATGATGTGGAGGGGATTGGAACACCTGAATCACATGATGTGGAGGGGATTGGAACACCTGAATCACATGATATGGAGGGGATTGGATCACCTGAATCACATGATTTGGATGGGGGGGCAATACTTTTGGAAATATAGTGTATATATCAATATATTGTGCAGATAACTGAAATCAGATGATTAATATCTAATTAACCTTGCTATGCAAAATGATTTTCAGGTATTAAAAAATATGCAAAATCAAACTATGTGAGTGATTTAAAAATATAAAACACTCTAGTGTATATAAATTAGATAATAATAACCGCAAAACCAATGAATAGTGCATAGTGAACTAAAATATATAACTGAAAATAATACACATCTTGAATAGTGAAATACTCAAAAAAATTATATATATACTGCCAAATAATTGTGATATAAATGTCCTTTAAATACAGTGACTTTGTGCTTGAATAAATCTTGATTTGGTGACTTTTTGTGAATCTGTGACTTTCTTTGAATCCTCAATTGGTAAAGATGTATGCTCACCTCCTTGTTAGCCTGCAATTAGGCTATACACACTTGTGGTTCACCTCCTATGGAACCTGCTTAGATGGAATTCCTCTTTTGTGAATGGTAAGAACGTGGATATGCGTTATCCTCAGATTGCCCATGTGCGTTTTTCCATATGTGGGAACAAATTGCCAGACATGGTGTTTTATCCTTATAAAAAGGTTTCTCCTTTATTGCTTGCCAACAGGTACACTCACATATGTGATATGCGGTCTAGGATGAATTGCTCAGCTCTAATGATCCGCCAGCCGTCCTGCCATGCACCCGCCGTCTGTCCGATACTCCAGCTCTCTCCGAGTGACACCGCAGCCCCACCCCTACGCGTTACGCCACTGGTCACGTGGCTTCATCAGGGGGTTGTGATAGGTTAGTCACTCTTCTATTGCCGGATTAAATAGCCCGGCCGCGCCATTTTGTTGACTATTCAACGGGGGCGGCCATGTTTTTGGGGGCACTTTGTACAGCGATAATGTTGCCAATTCTTACATATGTATCCTTACTGCTATGTCTACCCGGAGAGAGAGCCTGTGACATGACTATATGGCTTGGCGGTACGCAAATCAAACATTAATGTACAACAGTGTAGCACTCCAACACCTCAAGATATCAAATATATTAATCCACATGGGAGTATGTGATAACACACACAGCCATGTATAAACAATTCTAATGCATGTACAAAATATTTATTTCAATAAAAATATATTCACGGAATACTATATAAACATAAATAAAAATGGGGAAATAATATGAGTACTTATAACAAATACTCTATATGTATATCACCCATATAACATATCTAGAATCTACCATTCAAAAAATCATGAATGGAGAATGATTGAAAGTTACATATTAAAATAAATTGTGTATATAATACACACTAGACCCCCCTACATCTATTAACCCACATGTTAAAGTGGGCACGGATTATACCTCTAACCATACATCATGTATTAAATATAAATGAGAGTAACCATATGTATATATATCTGCGTGGCAAACGAGAGACAAAACCAACTGATGGTATCACTCCCTGTTCATCACGCAAATACATACACTATATAAATATTAAACCAGAAACCCTATGTAATTGACGTACAGAACATTACTACACACTACACATCACTAATGAAGCATGATAAATCGAATTCTTTATTTAATCCACCTGGTGCTAAACTCCCTAACTCATAGATCCAGAAAGACTCTTTTTTACTAATTTCTCGCACCAAGTTGTCTCCCCTCCAATGTGGATTGTGTTTGGTAATACCCCAAAATTCTACTTTCTCCGGATTTTGGTTATGGTGCATTTTAAAGTGCACTGATAAGTGATGATATTTATAACCTATACTAATATTGTGTATGTGTTCTTTAACACGTTGTTTGAGGCATCTTTTTGTGCGTCCTATGTATAAATAATTACATGGACATTTCAGGGCGTATACTACACCCTTACTCTCACATGTAATGAATTGGTCGATATTATATTGTTTCCCATTTTTGGGGTTAGTAAATGATTGTCTACGTTTAGGATTTCCATGCGTTCTTTTACAACTATAGCATCGACCGCATCTATAAAACCCTATCTCATTAAAGAAACTTAGGGTGCTATTTGATTTCCGGGGGGGTTCCAATACGTTTTTAACTACTCGGTCTCGAACATTGGATGCCCTTTTATAAATGAATCGGGGCTTATCTTTAATAATAGGTTTAAGGATCTTATCTAATTTCAGTATATTCCAATGCTTGGATATAATGTTCTGTATATCTCTATGTTGTTTATTATAAGGTAATATTATCGAAATATTCTGTTCATCTACTTTTTGTTGTACTTTCTTTTCTAGTAATGTAGATCTATCTATAACTTCTATTCTCATACTTTCTTCTACTATAGTTTCTCTTTTATACCCTTTATCCACAAACCTTTGGGTCAATAATTTGCTCTGTTCTCTATAATCATCTACATTGGTACAATTGCGTCGCAATCTCAGGAACTGTCCTCTAGGGACATTCTTAATCCATGGCCTGTGATGACAACTACTTACAGGAATATATGAGTTACGATCTGTTTTCTTGAAATAATTAGTTGTTATTAGACCTTCCCCTGTATTCTTAAGATTAAGATCTAGAAAATTAATCTCTTTCTTGTCAATAATCCAACTTAATGTAATATTTTTAGTATTCTGATTCAAATCCTGATAATACTCAATCAATGATGGAACATCCCCTCTCCATAATAGTACAATATCGTCGACGAATCGACCATATTGAACTATATTACTATTAATATCATCGAATATGACTTCATCCTCCCATTTTGCCATGTATAGGTTGGCGATACTAGGTGCAAAACGGGCGCCCATCGCTACACCCCTTATTTGTAGATAATACTCTCCTTTATACCAGAAATAATTATGTTCTAGCGAGAATTTTATACATTTAATCAAAAATTTAATTTGTTTTTTACAAAGGGAAGAGTATTTATTTAAAGCCCATGATGCCGCGTCTAGCGCTCCTGTATGATCTATGATGGTGTATAACGAGGAGACGTCCGCTGTACTAAGGATCAAATCACTATCTACCTCAATCGTTTGTATAGTATTGATAACATGTGTGGTATCTTTAATATATGCTTTGGTTTTTTCTACCAAGGGTTGGAGGAATTGGTCTATATACTGACCCATCCTGGCTGTTAATCCATCTATTGCATTAACTATTGGTCTCATGGGTGGATCCTTTATGTCCTTATGTATTTTTGGTATAGAGTAGATAATTGGTATTTTACTCACCGATGGCACCAAATATTTTGCCTCTTTCTCATCTAACATATCTTTCCTCTTTCCATATTCTATTATTTTATTTAACTCCTTTTTATATAACTTTGTGGGATTACCAGACAATTTACAATATGTTTCTGTGTCTTCTAGCATTTTACTCATAGATGTTTCATATGAATCTTTCGATAATATTACTATTCCTCCCCCCTTATCGGCCGGTCTTATCACTATATTGTCTCTATCTTTCAAAGACTTAATGCCTTTATTGATGTCAGATTCTCCTTTAAACGTTTTGATCTGTAATGTCTCTATATCTTCCATTACTAATTTTTTAAAACTATTAATGTATATATTATCTTGATTTTTGGGATTGAATGTAGATTTATTTTTCAACGTACTGTGTAATGTGTTACCAATATTCTGACTACTGGTTTTAATCGGATTTTGTATAAAATACTTTTTCAAATTTAATTTTCTCACAAATTTTTGTACGCTAATGTAAGTTTCAAACTTATTCAATTTATTAGTGGGTGCGAACTTTAAGCCTCTATCCAATACTTTAATCTCTTCTCTGGTTAAAGGTATTCCGCTAAGATTGTAAATGCCCTGGCCTATGGGTCCCTTCTCCTTTTCTTGTTTCCTGTTTCTTCCTCCTCTCTTTCCTCTCAAGATATATTTGATATCTTGAGGTGTTGGAGTGCTACACTGTTGTACATTAATGTTTGATTTGCGTACCGCCAAGCCGTATAGTCATGTCACAGGCTCTCTCTCCGGGTAGACATAGCAGTAAGGATACATATGTAAGAATTGGCAACATTATCGCTGTACAAAGTGCCCCCAAAAACATGGCCGCCCCCGTTGAATAGTCAACAAAATGGCGCGGCCGGGCTATTTAATCCGGCAATAGAAGAGTGACTAACCTATCACAACCCCCTGATGAAGCCACGTGACCAGTGGCGTAACGCGTAGGGGTGGGGCTGCGGTGTCACTCGGAGAGAGCTGGAGTATCGGACAGACGGCGGGTGCATGGCAGGACGGCTGGCGGATCATTAGAGCTGAGCAATTCATCCTAGACCGCATATCACATATGTGAGTGTACCTGTTGGCAAGCAATAAAGGAGAAACCTTTTTATAAGGATAAAACACCATGTCTGGCAATTTGTTCCCACATATGGAAAAACGCACATGGGCAATCTGAGGATAACGCATATCCACGTTCTTACCATTCACAAAAGAGGAATTCCATCTAAGCAGGTTCCATAGGAGGTGAACCACAAGTGTGTATAGCCTAATTGCAGGCTAACAAGGAGGTGAGCATACATCTTTACCAATTGAGGATTCAAAGAAAGTCACAGATTCACAAAAAGTCACCAAATCAAGATTTATTCAAGCACAAAGTCACTGTATTTAAAGGACATTTATATCACAATTATTTGGCAGTATATATATAATTTTTTTGAGTATTTCACTATTCAAGATGTGTATTATTTTCAGTTATATATTTTAGTTCACTATGCACTATTCATTGGTTTTGCGGTTATTATTATCTAATTTATATACACTAGAGTGTTTTATATTTTTAAATCACTCACATAGTTTGATTTTGCATATTTTTTAATACCTGAAAATCATTTTGCATAGCAAGGTTAATTAGATATATACATCAAAGATATTGTCACTAGGAGCGCAACACATTATATATTTATGACTTTTTGGACACCCAGGTAGTGTTGTGTTGAGTGTTTGCGATCCTATATATATTTTGGACGGTCAGTGTCCATTCCCTTGGTTTTGAGAGGTTAATATTTGGTGGATACAGACTGGCTCGCAAGTTACACAGACATTTGCCAATTGAAATCAGATGATTACAACAAAAAATAAAATTATAAATAGAAAATCGGAGGAGGAGGTTGGAGCCTGTCACCTGGGGAGGGGTGTAAGGGGGGTATGCAGCCTGTCACCTTGGGGGGTGGGGGTTGGAGCCTGTCATCTGGTGGGCAAGGAAGAGGAGGTTGTTGCCTCACCTGAGCAGGGGGTTAGGTTGCAGTGTATCTGGGAGTGTCATGTGGGTTTCCTGCGCTCTCCCATAGACTTCCACTACATCTGGTGATTTTGGTGTTTTCTGAGAGCTCATCAGGGATGCAGTATGCCGGAGCTTTGTTGCGCTTTCAGAAAACACCAAAATCACCAGATCTAATGGAAGTGAAGTGTATAGGACAGCGCAGGAAACGCACATGAATGCCGCGGCTACACTGCGCTGCGTGAAAGGGACCTAATAGTATGCCGTACAGCACTGTTGTAAGTCATCAGCAAACGTTGGGGCACCTCTAGGAATTCTTAGTAGAAACTTTCCAGGCTTAACCACCTCAGCTCCAGAAGATATTACCCCCTTCATGACCAGGCCTTCCTTTGCAGTTCGGCACTGCGCTACTTTAACTTGTGATTGCGCAGTCATGCAACGCTGTGCCCAAGCAAAGTTTATGTCATTTTCTCACACAAATGGAGCTTTCTTTTGGTGGTATTTGATCAGCACTGAGTTTTTTTTATTGGTTTGCGATATAAATAAAAAATGACTGCTCATTTTGAAAAAAAAAAAAAATAAAATAAACATTTTCTGCTATAAATCACATCCAATAAAAATATAGTGGGACCAGGGGTGGACTGACCATTTGGAAACTCGGGCACTGCCCGAGGGCCCGGGGTCAGTAGGGGGCCCCATGAGATGCCCCTGGTACCTTTTTCATAGGCTTTTTTGAGTTTGGGCAAGGACACAGGGGCCCCATGATCCCCTATTGCCCGGGGGCCCCATGAGTTGTCAGTCCACCCCTGAGTGGCACTGTGATAGTACGGTGGGCAATCTGACACTGACACTCAGTGTCAGTGGCAGTTAGCCGGTTCTCACAAACAGTCATCAGTGCTAATAATATACACTGTCACTGTACTGGCTGGGAAAGGGTTAACATCTATGGGCATTCAAAGGGTTACTTGTGTGCTGTGTTACGTGTTTACTGTGTGCTGTTTTTATTAATGGATTTGCTGTTTTATATTACCTTCTTTGCCGGAAGACCAAAACCCGGCACATTGCCGCTGTCAGGGCAGAGCTCTGTGTTGTTTGCAATCACAGAGCTTTGTCCTGTCATCCGATCGGCGGATCCCAGCTATAAATCATTGGCAGGGACCCGCTGATCGGCTCGTGGTGTAACCAATCACAGCATATCTGGGGCGGCGGGTGCACACACTCCCCCCAACCCAGAAGAGCTAGAGCACATATCAGATACGTGATCCAGCCCAGAGCGGCCGCCCTGCAGCAGTATATCTGCGTGGGGCGCTCTGCAAGCGGTTGATTAACTTACATTGCTGCAGAACCCGTGTGAGTTGATTACTTCTTCCCTGAAATAATGGGGGCGCTCTACAATCTTTTGGCAGGTAGTGTACGTTTTAAAACATTAAAAATAAATGTTCATGCTGATTAAAGGAGCAGTTCACTTAAAAAAAAAAAAAAATTAAATAAACAAATGCATTTCTAGTTGTAGGTAAAAAAAAAAAAGCATTTATTATATTTTTACATTCCAGTCTGCAATGCATTGTACCTGTGATCAGTAGATTGCAGGTGCAATGCCTGGATCCTGCAGACTGTCGGTAAGCTGCCTGCACCTCCTACCAGCAGGAAGCATCATTGGACTATGAGAATGCTCACCAGCCACACCTCCTACCAGCAGGAAGCATCATTGGACTATGAGAATGCTCACCAGCCACGCCTCCTACCAGCAGGAAGCATCATTGGACTATGAGAATGCTCACCAGCCACACCTCCTACCAGCAGGAAGCATCATTGGACTATGAGAATGCTCACCAGCCACACCTCCTACCAGCAGGAAGCATCATTGGACTATGAGAATGCTCACCAGCCACACCTCCTACCAGCAGGAAGCATCATTGGACTATGAGAATGCTCACCAGCCACGCCTCCTACCAGCAGGAAGCATCATTGGACTATGAGAATGCTCACCAGCCACACCTCCTACCAGCAGGAAGCATCATTGGACTATGAGAATGCTCACCAGCCACGCCTCCTACCAGCAGGAAGCATCATTGGACTACGAGAATGCTCACCAGCCACACCTCCTACCAGCAAACAGCATCATTGGACTACGAGAATGCTCACCAGCCACACCTCCTACCAGCAGGAAGCATCATTGGACTATGAGAATGCTCACCAGCCACACCTCCTACCAGCAAACAGCATCATTGGACTACGAGAATGCTCACCAGCCACACCTCCTACCAGCAGGAAGCATCATTGGACTATGAGAATGCTCACCAGCCACACCTTCTACCAGCAAGAAGCATCATTGGACTATGAGAATGCTCACCAGCGCCCTCACAGTCCATTGAGAACTACAAGCCGTCTGCTGCAATGGCTGATCTTACTTGTAGGCGTTCATTCACAGGAAGCTGAATGAATGACGAGGCTGTGTGGGCGGAGTTGAACTGTGGCAGCGGGTGCTGGGAGGAGATCCCCTGCTGTCACAGGGAGGGGGGATCGGGAGGGAGAGGAGGCAGCAGATGAAACATGTTACATGTTCCACCCTAAATATCGGTGGAACATGTTCCAGAAGGTGAACTTTTCCCATACAATTCAGCAATACCCTGCTCTGCACATGCTCAGTTGCTCTCGATTTTTCATCAATGTGCCAAAAATCAGAGTCATTAGAGGCCAATCTTCTGACAGCCTAATTACTGCTGCTCAGGGGCTCTGGGCTTCAGCAAAATGGCCGCCTCCAGCAAGAATACACAGGAACAATGCTGGAGGCCATTTTTCAGCACACACTCATTTTAGCAGCATAATTATTAATATGGACAGTATATTCCTTGTTAAAGAACAATTTTTTTTATCAAGTTGTTATTAGTAAAGATCCGCTTTTCTAGACAATGTAGCTGTCCAAATATGCCACCTGTGCTCCTTCATCCAGAGTGGGGGCACTCTAATACAGGTAGGTGTGTTACTGGGCAGACTAAAAAAAGAAAACCAATGCAGCCTCCATATGTAATGATTGGTAAGCTGCAATACTGTATGCTACATGTATGGCTTTGGGTTTAATACCAGTGGTGCACCGAAATGAAAATTCTGGTGCCGAAACCGAAATTCAGGATGCACTTGGCGGAAAATCCGAAGCAGACATTTTTTTTTTTTCAATCTCACGAATGTGACTGGCAATTTTGCATTGAAGTCAACGAGGACTCAACTGTGAATGAAAGACTATGAGATGCAATTTTGCATTGAAGTCACTAGAGGGCGTTTTTGCATGAAAGTCTATGAGGCACGACTTTGCATTTATCTGCACTTTTTCTCCTATCTGCAAAATGCGGACAACACTGTTTTTGGCCCCCAATATATCGCTGCATCCATGTTTAATACGGCTTTAATCACCTGCTTGTATTGGGCCGGCTACACTGTATGCCATTTTTAATGTCATTTTTGATTTCTGCATTTGAAATAAAACTACCTATTTGATGACTCCATTATTATTGTCAGTACTGCTCTAAATTGCACAAGTGACACACCCCTCCCCGTCCTGTAAATTTTTCCATGGTGGTAATATCTCAGGGTTCCCATATTTGTCCAGTCTGCCAACCAACCACAGTATGTTCTGTTCATCCTTTTTACTATGAGGGGCTCACACTTGGCATCTTTGTTCTGTAAGTCATCTCAGACTCTAACCACACCCCTTTAAGTCACGCCCAGTATTTAGTGCAATTTAAACCACACCCACTTTTCAGCACACTACCTTCTCCTTTCCTCTGTGTCTAGGGCCCAATTTGTAATCCTGCACACAGGCCACTGATTTCCGTAAACACCTCTGCTTCAGACCACAAAAAAAAGTGAATTCTTATGCAAGTCCAGAAAACATGTCCGAAGTCAGCTGAGTGGTACACACATCTCCTGTATTGGGGAGAAATCTCCACCTCTGGCATCAAATAAATCCAAAGCAGATTAAAATGGATCAATCTCTCCCTACTAGCAACTGACTGAAAAGGGATCTTCCCACATATCTTCCCAGTCTTCATCATCATAATCTGGAACGTCCGCCTGCCATTTGAAATGAAGATTCGATTCCAGTGTGAACAGAAGGCATGAAGGCCTTCTAAATCTCAGATAATGGTTTAGATTTGGAAGGTTCCCACAGTAAGATCTCTGTAACGTACTAGGAGCGCAGAGGGAGAGCACACGGAACCGGAAGTGCAGGCATATATTGGGGAGTTTTTCGGGGTACAGGCAATAGAACAGCTAGTCCACAGATCCAGACAAGACACAGTAAAGTTCTCAGGATGGCAATATGGGACAACGGGGCCCGATAGTCCACAGGCTTCAGCAGGACAGGAGTGGCGGAGGTTCCGTGGGAATTGGAGTTTATGGGGAGAATTGGGCTCTCCCAATCCCAGTCTTTCGGGCAGCATGGGGATAATCCAATTACTGGATGCGGGGATCAGGACACGGGAGGGTTACAGTCCACACAGGGTCAATCCACACAGGTAGCGAAGGGTTACGTCTGCACAGGGGAGGGATCCAGGCAGCAGGCTCACAGGCAGCAAAGGGTTAAGTCCACCAGGCTCACAGGCAGCAAAGGGTTAAGTCCACCAGGCTCATGGGCAAGAAACGGTTAATCCCACAGAAGGGAAAGATCTAGGCAGTGAAGGGTTAGTGAGAGGAGGGTGGTTGGCTCAGTGAGGAGGTGCGACCGTAGCCTAGACCTCGCTCACACCAGCAGGGAAAGCCGCAAAGAGCACACACTGGGACTGGGGCCCCGCTCTGCATTATATACAGAGCCAGGTGGGTTCCCTTGGTAACCCGAGACAGCGTTGAGTTACCATGGCAACGGGCTTGCCCCCTCAATGCCGGCCCAACACAGGGAGCACGGCCTTTGTCCCTAGCGTGCACAGAAATCGGGAGGATGGGATCGCGCCATGCCGTGGGGGACGGGGGGGTGACAGGAGGGGAACCTACATGTAGATTCCCACCACAGGGAGTCCGACTTTCTGGTGCAGGATGCTCCCTCAGCAGGGGACCAGATTGCTGGCAACAGAAGAGGGGCGGGTGGGGGGTGGTAGGCAGCAAACCGGGGAATGGGGGGGGGGGGGGGGGGAGACCAGCTCTGTGACAACCTCCAAATTAGAAGGAGCAAGATCCAATTGCAGGGTCCCAAATTGGGAATGATAGGCATGGTGGAGCTGCAGATATCGGAAGAAGAGGGAGTTGGGGAGTCTAAATCAATACTTCAGGCTATGATTAAGTATGTGTATATCACCTAACCCCAAAACCCCTCAAAAAGTCACACTTTCTCCCCAGAAAGTAATAAAGGGTGTGACGTAGTGACGCACGCACGCAGACCGGAAGTGTCGCCGCGGCCATTTTGTGGGTTGTCAACACATGGTATATCGCAGTTGCTTGATAGAACTCACATAGGAAGCATGTTGGAAGCCGGAATAATGAAATTTTAATGTAAGTTGCTATTAAATCTTTTTAATTACACCTTGATTATGAGCCTTGAGACCCTTCTTGTCTTTTGAGGACCTTGGAATAATTTCTTTGGAGCATTTTAGAAGATCTCATTTGGATGCTGATATATGGATACAGAGGGTAATAGTTTTTAGTACTATTGGTGTTGGTGGATACACAGTGTTGCAGTGTTCACAGAGTGGTCACAGTTTACTCATATGTGCACGGAAGAGATACATATATAGTTTTTGCACATTTTTGTGTTGTTTGTGTTTTGTTTTTTGCACGGAGAAAATATATTATTTATAAAGGTAATGCACTAGATTTTTGAATTTGTTTTTTTCGAGGTACTACGGGATGTAAGGGAATTTCTTCCTACTGGATGAACAAAATTTGGATATTCGGACACTATTTTTATTTTTGTTTGTATTGGGACATTTTTGGGACACTTTGTATTGGACTTTTTTTGATTTCGAATTTTATTATTATATTTATTTATTCGAATTTGTTTATGTAATTTCAAAAAGGTTATAATATTGTAATACTTCAGGCTGTCAAAAGGTAGCAATGTACCCCAGGCACAAATCTGACCAAGGGTTTTCATGCCCAGATGATCAGATCAGGAATCGACTGAAATTCCTGCAGTGTAAGGTAAACCAAAGGGGAGTATGGGAGGACCAATAAGGAGAATGTGCAGAGTGTCTGGACACAGCTGTCAAGCCTTAAAGGATAAGTTCAGCATTTGCACAAAAATAATGCACATTTTTTTTGCAGGTAAAAATAATGCACATTTTTTTTGCAGGTAAAAAAATGTGCATTTATTATTTTTGGTTGCAGGAGCCTGTAAAGCATTGCACCAGCAATCAACAGATCACTGGTTCCACGCAGGTCTCCAGCAGACCTGTCAAGCCTGCGGATAAGTGAGGAAATTTAGTCATTTAGGATCTTTCACAGTATGAACAAATGTGTATGCAAATTCTAAGAAATAGAGAATGGTATAGGCCCATATCTAAAACTATTATTGACTATTATGTCAAAGAATTCAGAACTCTCATTTTAAAAGCTTACCAAAAAAATATCATTGACAAAGATACCTGGTCCTATCTTAATGTTAAGGATCCTAAAATTCCCACTTTGGGAAGTGCATAAATCTGTGCTTCCCCCCGGGTCGTCCCATTATCTCGGGCTGTGACGGCCTTACACAAAATGCAAGTTGTTTGGTGGATAAATATTTGCACCCTCACGTCAAGTCCCTTTCCTCTTATGTGAAAGATACTGTAGATCTCTGATGGTTTGCACGTGCCCAGGGGCACATGGTTGGTTGCTATTGACATAGAACGTTTATACAACGCTATTCCTCATGAGAAGGGGCTCTTGGTTATAGCTGAACAATTATGCGAACGGGGTTTAGCAGCATCCAAATATAACAAATTTGTGTTACAACTATTGAGATTTATTTTAACACGCAATGTGTTTATGTTTAACCTCTCCCACTACCTCCAGGTGCAGGGGGTTGCGATGGGTACTCGTTGTGCTCCGTCGTATGCCAACCTGTACCTGGGGGGGTGGGAGAGGGATTTGTTTGCACGTGAAGATCTTGATTATTATCTCCAACATGTTCTTTCCTGGTATCGTTATATCGATGATATCCTGATGCTTTGGTCAGGCACATACACTGAACTTACCAACGTTTTGACTATACTGGGTTGCAATGATTACAATTTAAAATTTACCATGTCATGTCACCAAGAGAAAATCACATTTTTGGATGCGCAAATATTCATAGAATCAGATGGCTCTTTGGGATCGTCCCTAATATAGGAAGCCGTCTGCAGGCAATACTATTCTACATGCCTCAAGTTCCCACCCCCGCTCTTTAGAAAAAAGTATTCCTTACAGCCAGTACCTCCGGCTTAAACGGAACTGTACCAAAGATGAGGATTTTATTCAAGAAGCCAATCTCCTCTATACCCGAATACGGAAAAGAGGATATAGCCATTCTTGTTTAAAGAAAGCCTTTAATAAAGTTCATAAACAGGAGAGACGCTCCCTACTTTTTGGAAAACCGAAAACAAAAGATGATTCTAGGGCAGCAATGGGCAAACTGCGGACCGTATACGGCCCGGCGGACCTTTTAATCCGGCCCGCGGAGCGTGATACATTGGCTGTCAGGATGTGTGTAGGCGGGGCAGCGTGACGAACGTGAGGGGAGCTAGGCTCCTCTCACAGTCCGCCCTGAAGACCGGAACGGCGCGGGAACACGGCGAGAGGAACGCGCGGAGCAAAGGTAAGTAAATTGACACAGGGGGGACTTGGCTTACTACTTGGGGGGGGAATAGTACTATGGGGGATGAAATACTATATGAGGGATGAATTAATATGGGGGATGAATTAATATGGGGAATGAATTACTATATGGGGGATGAATTACTCTATGGGGGATGAATTACTATGGGGGATGAATTACTATATGGGGGATGAATTACTATATGGGGGATGAATTACTATGGGGGATGAATTACTATATGGGGGATGAATTACTATGGGGGATGAATTACTATGGGGGATGAATTACTATATGGGGGATGAATTACTATGGGGGATGAATTACTATATGGGGGATGAATTACTATATGGGGGATGAATTACTATATGGGGGATTAATTACTATGCTTACTATGGGGGAATATTACTATACTTACTATGGATGACACATACACATCATTCATCTACTCTTGGTCCGGCCCCCGGGTCCAATATATGAACCCATTGCGGCCCTCAAGTCAAAAAGTTTGCCCACCCCTGGTCTAGGGTAAGGCTTATTATACTACTTATACCAAACAACATTCACAGATAAATAAAATTCTTTTGTTGGCTGACCCGACGGCAAGAAATTATATATCTCTGAACCCCATGGTTACATATAAACGAGCACGTTCTGTAAAAGATAAGTTAGTTCGGAGTCTGCCAATCCCTCCACTGGCTTCCGATTGCACAACGGATCAAATTTAAAATCCTAACACTGACATACAAAGCTGTCCATCGTACTGCCCCAAATTACATAACCAACCTAATATCAAAGTACCACCCAACACGCACTCTCCGCTCCTCTCAAGACCTGCTTCTCTCTAGTTCCCTGGTCTCCTCCTCCCATGCCCGCCTCCAGGATCTCTCCAGGTCATTACCTATCCTCTGGAACTCCCTACCCCAATCCATCAGACTATCACCTACTCTCCTCTCATTTAGGTGCACCCTGAAAACTCACCTCTTCAGGGAAGCCTACCCCACCCCCTGCTAATTGCCGATCTCCTCCACTCTTCCTACCGCTCCATCCCCCACAGCTATCTCCTCCTGTACCACTATCCCCTCCCTCCTAGATTGTAAGCTCGAAAGAGCAGGGCCCTCGAACCCCTCGTGTATCACATTGTATTGTTTTCGTACTGTCGCATGTTCTGTCTCCCTTTGTAATGTACAGCGCTGAGCGAACTGTTGGCGCTTTATAAATGCTGTATAATAATAATAATTGTAGTCCAAGTCTACCTAATTCTACCAGTAATACTGGTTCCTTTTCTTGCCGTAAATGTAATTTTTGCAGCCTTATGCCAAACTGTGCGGAAATCAGTCTCCCAGATGCTTCAGTCCACCAAATCAAATACAGAATTACCTGTCAGACACCAGCTATAGTTTATCTGATGAAATGCCTCTGCAGTTGTTTCTATGGGGGCAAAACAAAACGTCACTTTTTTGAACGAATAAGAGATCACGTTTCCCTCATTAAATATAAGATGGAAACTCCTATAAGTAGACATGTAGGTCTATATCATGATTTTGATGTAGGAGTGATTAAATTCATGGCCCTTGAACATATTCCCCCACATGTACGAGGTGGGAATTTTGATCAAATACTTCTCCAACTCGAGACACGTGGGCTTAATGCTACGCAATATCCAGGCTTGAATGAGTCCTTGAGTTTTAAACCTTTTTTATAATACACTTTTTGGCCTTGTCCTGCCTCCCCTTCTGCTATAGAGATCGGATAATCATTCAAATTTATAAGTAGGTAATAGAGCGCTGGGAACATGTAAGCGAAGCAGCTAGCATAAAAGGTAACCTAGGGACCCAGATAGAAACATAGAAATAAAATATGCAGCGCTTTTAAAATTAAAATATGAACAAGCAGAAAATCAGAACATGAACAGCATAACTGCATGACAAACTCAGTCCATATTGCATGGTGCGATAAAGTGATAGGTGCAATTGTCCCAATAATCCATGTTCAGAGAAATTCGTGACTCTTGTGATCTCGTGATTTGTACAAAAAATGCACTAACCAGATAGCGCAATAAATGCGCATGGAGCAATTAAGACCCGCTCCTGGTGCTCTGGACTTGTAATATTAGGAGGATGTCATCTGCAGGTTTGGCCACCAGATGTCATCAATCCTGGTATATTGGTAAGTCATCCACCAGAGAGATCATCAGCGGGGGAGGGGGTGATCATACATCATTCCCAAACAGGCGTAACCTTCAAAAACGGGCTCCCATACAATAGATGAGACCCAGAGAAGCCTCTGATAGTGTAGTATGTCTTTAATAGGTAAAACTTACACCAAGTACAATTGAAGGAAAAAAACTTACATCAAAGCAAAGTCTGGCCACCAGGGCGTCAGTCAGGATGGCCTTGTGGTATGGATACAAAGGTCAGGGGCACCTCCCTAACGCGTTTCGTGTGAAAACACTTCCTCAGAGGGAGTGTGCCCATGTTGAATGATAATGCTTTTATAGAAGGGTAATTGGCGCGCATTTGTGCGATCCTGCGACGCCGATTCCGGTTCGCGCATGCGCACTGGCGACTTGGCGGCCATTTTACCGGTGATTATAGTATAAGGACGGAAAACGGACTTTCGCGCATGCGCAGTGAGCGCTCGCGGCCATTTTCCATGGGTTCCTAAATAGGGAAGGCATTCGCGCATGCGCTGTGAGCGTTCGCGGATGCCATTTTAATAACGGTGAGCTTAGGACATGAGAGACATATCATATGTCTCTCATGTCCTAAGCTCACCGTTATTAAAATGCATTATGAGCTGATTAGTAAGTTAAGAGAATCTGTGATGCCTCTGATGCTGGGTGTCTGTTAAGGATGTCTTCTGGTATGTACACGTTGTGGCACCGACAAAATGGCATCCGCGAACGCTCACAGCGCATGCGCGAATGCCTTCCCTATTTAGGAACCCATGGAAAATGGCCGCGAGCGCTCACTGCGCATGCGCGAAAGTCCGTTTTCCGTCCTTATACTATAATCACCGGTAAAATGGCCGCCAAGTCGCCAGTGCGCATGCGCGAACCGGAATCGGCGTCGCAGGATCGCCCAAATGCGCGCCAATTACCCTTCTATAAAAGCATTATCATTCAACATGGGCACACTCCCTCTGAGGAAGTGTTTTCACACGAAACGCGTTAGGGAGGTGCCCCTGACCTTTGTATCCATACCACAAGGCCATCCTGACTGACGCCTGGTGGCCAGACTTTGCTTTGATGTAAGTTTTTTTCCTTCAGTTGTACTTGGTGTAAGTTTTACCTATTAAAGACATACTACACTATCAGAGGCTTCTCTGGGTCTCATCTATTGTATGGGAGCCCGTTTTTGAAGGTTACGCCTGTTTGGGAATGATGTATGATCACCCCCTCCCCCGCTGATGATCTCTCTGGTGGATGACTTACCAATATACCAGGATTGATGACATCTGGTGGCCAAACCTGCAGATGACATCCTCCTAATATCACAAGTCCAGAGCACCAGGAGCGGGTCTTAATTGCTCCATGCGCATTTATTGCGCTATCTGGTTAGTGCATTTTTTGTACAAATCACGAGATCACAAGAGTCACGAATTTCTCTGAACATGGATTATTGGGACAATTGCACCTATCACTTTATCGCACCATGCAATATGGACTGAGTTTGTCATGCAGTTATGCTGTTCATGTTCTGATTTTCTGCTTGTTCATATTTTAATTTTAAAAGCGCTGCATATTTTATTTCTATGTTTCTATCTGGGTCCCTAGGTTACCTTTTATGCTAGCTGCTTCGCTTACATGTTCCCAGCGCTCTATTACCTACTTATACATTTGCTTATTACCTCTAATCTGAGCAGCAGGGTTTTCTGGTTAGACGATTTATTATTGTCATTACTTTCATCACTTTAATCATCCATCATGGATATTTTTGAGTATAGATCCAAACGCTCCGAAATTACAGATGATGTCTTTACTTACGGTGAAGAGCCAAATAGTAATTTACATGGCCTTTTTATCCATCTGACTAATCACACCACTTCGGAAATACGCACCCTATGGGACATCTCCTTTTTGGAGAAATATATCAAGGAGGGGATGGTCCCAAGGTCACTTAGATGGGAAGTACCACCTGAAACCGATGACACTAATAGCGAATCAGAGTGGTATCTCTTTTTTAATAATATGGGCATAGACCTGTTGAAGTTTCTTATTCTCAGGAAAAAGAAAAAACTGGCCAATTTAGATAAAGAGATCAACAAGACACGTGAATTACTAATACCGTATATGGATAATGAGGAGTACAAATCTGAATCTGAGAAATTGAGATTGCTCCTTGAAAAAACAGACAAGGAACAAAAAATCAAAAAGAGAAAGAAGTATGTTAGAGACTATTTTGATTACAAAGAGAAATCTGTCTTTAAGTGGGAAGCAAAAAATTATGATTTCGATTCCATGAACAAGCCAGTTTCTCAAACTACATTGGCTCACAATAGTAACCACACTAGAAATACCTATCAAGGTAAAGGTGCGGTGCACCCAAAAACTCCCAGTAATGGGCATAGAAATGTGCCATATCATACACCTAGGCATGATTATAACATAGCCACCTATAACAGATTTGAAGTTTTTGATCATGACCAGGACCCCCGAATTGGTAATAGGGATATGAGAACACATCCCCTTAATGACCATCACCAATATTCCAAGGGACCTAACAAACCCAAACAAAACCAACCTAAGGGGGGTCCCCGACCTAAACCATATGGCAACAATAAAGCACAATACAATAATCCAAAAGGAGGGGAATCTTACAACACTAGACCGCATGATGAATGGTATGACCAACCTCCGAGGAGGACCCCTTTAAGAAATGGACGTAGGGATTCTGAATATCGTGCCTATAACGATACATATGCAGACTATCGCCAGAACCAACCATCACTTTATCCCTATTACAATCCTGACTATGGAACCCCCACAGGACAACCTTACCATAGCCAGCAATTTAGACCTAATAATTATGATGCTCCCAACCATCATCATTTTTTAGGGAAAGGCTCAGGCAGAAAAAGAAGCCTAAGGCAAGAGGAAAGCGAGGAGGAGTCAGGTCTAATAGACAAAAGAAGAAAAATGTAACCGATACGGGCATTTTTAATCTTAGTAATCAGACCCTTACAGATAAAGAACTGGAGCTCCTCAATAGAGGCCTTAAATTTGCCCCCCCCAGCGAAACTCAATAAATTTAATACATTTATTGATATACATAAATTCGCTCGTAAACTGTCTCTGAAAAGATATTTTCTTAGCAATCCAATAAGTAAAAATCCCCGAAATACATGTAACATGGGTTTTATAAACACGCAATTGAGAAATGCGTCACTTTTTAACCCACAGGCCCATTCTCACATTAACATTTTCAAAAACATGGTCATTAAGGACCTAGAGAGATTACAAATGAAGAAATGGAACAACAAACCATATGACCGGAAGCAGATCGACACCATGACTGAAGATTTGCTTGAGAAAAAGGACCTGGTGATTCGACCTGCCGACAAAGGGGGCGGAGTAGTTGTAATGAATAAAGTGGATTATATGTCCCAAGTACAAAATATTCTTGACGATAAAGACACGTATATGGAATTGCAGAGGAATCCTATGCTAGCATATAAAAAGACTTTAAAATCTTTAATTAAAAAGGGATCGGATCAGGGTATTCTCAATAAAAAAGAAAGGGACTACCTATGTCCCACAGCCCCTAGGCTTCCCATACTCTATTGTCTACCCAAGATCCATAAAGATCCCAAACACCCCCCGGGCCGCCCGATAGTAAGTGGAATAGGTTCACTCTGTTCCCGTGTTGGCGAATATCTAGACCTTTTTTTACAACCTCTAGTTTGGAAAACACCATCCTTCCTGAAAGATTCTAAACAGGTACTGATGGATATAAAAGACATCCACATAAGCACTCACACTCTACTAGTCACAGCGGATGTGTCAGCTCTGTATAGTAGCATTAAACATGAGGACGGTTTGAATGCTGCCGATTTTTATCTCAATGAAGCCACTGAGATCTCACATCCCCAAAAGAGTTACCTGCTAGAACTATTAGAATTTGCAATGCAACACAATTACTTCTGGTTTAACGCTAAATACTACCTACAGCGGACAGGAGTTGCCATGGGCGCGAAGTTCGCGCCGAGTTTGGCAAACCTCTTTATGTCAAGATGGGAAGAGGACATAATATACTCTAGGGACTGGCCGCATTTAATTTTCTACCGAAGGTTTATTGATGACATCCTACTTCTCTGGGAGGGTGACATTTTTACATTGAACAACTTTTTTACCACCCTTAACCACAACAATAACAATATTAAACTCACTTTCCAGTATAGTAACAGTGAGATTAACTTTTTGGACTTAACTTTATGCAAAAATGGAGAACACATTTCCACTAAGACCTTCTTTAAGGTAACAGATAGGAATAGTTATATTCCTAAAGATAGTTGCCACCTCCCCAGATGGCTAGATAACATACCGAGGGGCCAATTCCTGCGTGTCCGGAGGAATTGTACGGAGATAGATGACTATAGAACACAGGCTAACATACTCAAAGAGAGATTCATTGAGAAAGGCTATGATGAGAACATCTTAGAAAGGGAAATTACTGAAGTGGCTGATACTGATAGAATGAACCTCCTGACGTGTAGAAGTAGAGCTCAAACAGAGAGGAAATGTCCCTTTATCACCAACTTCTCAACACAACATAAGGAAGTGGCCAATATCATTAAGAAAAATTGGAACATTTTAAAAAATGACCCAGTTTTGGGTGGAACCCTTCCTGATCGACCGGACATTACGTACCGGAGAGCTCCAACACTAAGAAACATGCTAGCTCCTAACATTGTCAACCCCCCTAAGCCACTCACATTAAGTTTCCTCAACACCAAGGGATTTTTTCCCTGCAATAAATGTATGTTATGCACCTGTAACGGCATTCATAAAAGATCTGTGAAAACCTTTAGTTCAAACGTAACTGGCCAATCCTATGACATACAATCAACTATTACCTGCTATAGTACCCATGTAGTATATCTCCTTAGCTGTACCTGTGGTAAACAATATGTAGGACGAACGACAAGGAGATTGAGAGACAGGTTACGTGAGCACCTATCTAATATCAAAAAAGGCTTTAAGGATCACTCACTGTCCATGCACTTTCGTCAGCATCACAACAGGAACCCACACACACTGAAATTCATAGGTATTGACATGGTTAATAAAAATTGGAGAGGCACACATAAGAGAAGAGCCGTTTCAATGTTAGAAACCAAGTGGATCTTTTTGCTACACACCCAAGCACCACAAGGGTTAAATGTAGAGCTAGATGTAAACTGCTTTATTGATACCAGCTGATTTATTTTTATTTTTATTCTTATTATGATCTAAGCGGTGGCTTTCATTCATTTGGTCACTATACCAGCCGACAGTTCATATGCGAACTATCGCAGTAGGGGACATGCTTTTTGGATTGCTATCAGTCGTTGAAATTTTTCTTTTAATAAATTTTTCTTTTAATAAACATTTCATGAATCCATTTTCATATGGATTTTTACTTTATTGAATGAGGATTTTCTCCTACCTTTTTAGCCTCAAATGAGGTTGTTTTATCATATGTATTTAAGGTTGTTTTATCATTGATATCTATGCAACCATTTGCACCCATTTGTTTGGGGAGATGTGAAATGTTAATCCCATATGGCTCATAGTACTATTGTATAAGGACCAGTATTAATTTATTTATTTATCTGATTGCTCGGATTAATTATCAAATCCTATTCCAGATTTCATTATTAATTTCTGGTGTGCTGACCGTCCCATACATGTACATCACACATCAATGCCAGCTGATTATTACTCCTGTGTACTATTGAGTGATATAGGTGTGTCGGACGTAATACCCTAACCACCCACAAGATGTCACTATCCATATAATCACTATGGGACTATGTTCAGAATTTTTATTTATAGTTTTTAAATATTAACTTTGTATTTTTATATATTTCCATTTCCATATGATATGTCTCTCATGTCCTAAGCTCACCGTTATTAAAATGCATTATGAGCTGATTAGTAAGTTAAGAGAATCTGTGATGCCTCTGATGCTGGGTGTCTGTTAAGGATGTCTTCTGGTATGTACACGTTGTGGCACCGACAAAATGGCATCCGTGAACGCTCACAGCGCATGCGCGAATGCCTTCCCTATTTAGGAACCCATGGAAAATGGCCGCGAGCGCTCACTGCGCATGCGCGAAAGTCCGTTTTCCGTCCTTATACTATAATCACCGGTAAAATGGCCGCCAAGTCGCCAGTGCGCATGCGCGAACCGGAATCGGCGTCGCAGGATCGCCCAAATGCGCGCCAATTACCCTTCTATAAAAGCATTATCATTCAACATGGGCACACTCCCTCTGAGGAAGTGTTTTCACACGAAACGCGTTAGGGAGGTGCCCCTGACCTTTGTATCCATACCACAAGGCCATCCTGACTGACGCCCTGGTGGCCAGACTTTGCTTTGATGTAAGTTTTTTTCCTTCAATTGTACTTGGTGTTTTACCTATTAAAGACATACTACACTATCAGAGGCTTCTCTGGGTCTCATCTATTGTATGGGAGCCCGTTTTTGAAGGTTACGCCTGTTTGGGAATGATGTATGATCACCCCCTCCCCCGCTGATGATCTCTCTGGTGGATGACTTACCAATATACCAGGATTGATGACATCTGGTGGCCAAACCTGCAGATGACATCCTCCTAATATTACAAGTCCAGAGCACCAGGAGCGGGACTTAATTGCTCCATGCGCATTTATTGCGCTATCTGGTTAGTGCATTTTTTGTACAAATCACGAGATCACAAGAGTCACGAATTTCTCTGTACATGGATTATTGGGACAATTGCACCTATCACTTTATCGCACCATGCAATATGGACTGAGTTTGTCATGCAGTTATGCTGTTCATGTTCTGATTTTCTGCTTGTTCATATTTTAATTTTAAAAGCGCTGCATATTTTATTTCTAATCATTCAAATTTATTTATTTTTTGTTTTTTTCCTATTTACTCTTTATAATAGTTTATTTATTTTATGTAATTTGTATGTATACCAGTACTACAATCAGTGTTGGTATTTGTTTATATTTTTATTAGGATATTTTTTTGTTTAAAATTTGTATATGGTAATTTTTTTCTTAAGATGTGGACTCTTATGACTTTTCTGGATGTGTGTCAGACACCGCCCGGTGGGATCTCTAGTGATCCAAAGAACGGGATTCCCCAGGACGCAGAGTCTAAGTCCCAGTCTGCCTTTTTACCAGAGCCCCTGATGGTGGGGATGGACTTGGTGCAGGACTGAAACCAGGTCGCGGCCCCTGAGTGCACCCAACTGTGGTAGAGGAGTCCCGCTGAGGGTATGTGCCAGGGGTGAGCCTGATGTGAAGAGGCCGACAGGTCCAGGTCCCGAGCGGGATGGATGTATGACAGTCAGGAGTGAGCGTGGTCAGACTAGCTGGGTCAGTAACGGTGGAGGCAGGTAGGTACCAAGCAGGAGACGGAGAGTAGCCGGGTCACGAGCCAAGGTTCAGCAACGGGAGGTCCAATAGGAATAGTAACGACAGGCAGAGGAATAGTCAGGGACGAGCCGGGGGTCAGAGCAGAAGGTCAACACGAATCAGTACAAGCAGGATCGGCAATAGGAAAACGAACTTCAGAAACACAGGTACAGGAACTAGACCTTGCGGCAACGTGATCACCGCCTAGCCAGTTTAGTGCACCCTGCACCGTCATTGGTGCCAGGCATGCGCCCGTGTGGCCGCAATTGCCGCAGCGGACGCCCAAGTCCTAGTGCCTGCACATTGGTGCGCCTAAGCAATCTGCGCATGCGCAGACCTGTGCGCCGCGGCAAGACCCGCAGTCCCTGACAATGTGAATTGTAAATTACTAATTCCATTAGAGCTCAACGTCCTTTTGGCAGTTGTATGGACGCACAGGGCGTAGTCACCTTTCTACAACTTGGTTGACTCGCCTTTATATACAGCTGCAATCTCTGCAAGGCTCCAAATAGTTTGAGATATAATACGTTTAACTTAGAAGAACCTTTACTCAATCTGGCATTTATTATTGGGTTTTTAAACGCAGGAGATGTAGAATGCACCTTCTGGTTAAATTTATTTTTTTCTTTTTAGTATTTTTGATGTCAATATTTAGGGGGCAATAGAGCAAAAGACTGATTTGTCTAGACCAATCTCCAATTTGCTTAATTTTGTTTTTCGTTTTTTATTTCGCTTTTTATGCTTTCTGTTGACTTATTCTTTAAATTTTTTTATGGCCGTAATTTTTCTTTTTAGCCAGAAGATGGCAGTAGAATTGGGGTCTGGTTTAATCAAGCCAGCTTTGCTGAAGTTCCACCTGTTTTGTTCTTCTCCCTAATGAGTCCCGTCAGTCTTCTAGTAATAGATCAATGGTCCACACATGTAGGAGAGCCTTTGCAGATGTGCAGTTGTATCTCAGACGTCCACATCCGGCCGATGATGTCATACGTCAGCTGGCGTGGAGTATATAAAAGAGGGCAGGGAATTTACAAATGCTCTTTCTGCTAATCACCAGTGCACACTGAGTACCTCTGTTCAGATTCCAAACAGCCTCCAGGATATTTAGATTGATCTATCCAATGGATGGGCTTTTAGAAAATGGTGACTTCTTTGTCACCTGAGGGCTTGTTTTATATTGCATTCTTACAGTAGTGATTGTTTTTTCAGCGAATATTGTCTGGACGTTTGTCCTTTGCTGATATCTGGTGGAGGAATTGAAAATTGATCCTCCATTAAAATCCTTTTTCCCTACATTTTTCTTGCTACTTGAATTGCAATATTTAGCAGGTAAAATCGGTTCATTTAATTTATAACCTTTTACTTATATTCCGTTTTGGAATTAAATACATTTTTTGATTCCCCTATGTTTATTTTGTTATACCTAGATGGATATGTGATGCCCATTATACTTTTCAACCCTATCCCATTACGCTTAGATGGATAATTGATGCCCATTATACTCTTCAACAATATTTGGACATTATAGGCCAATTAGACCTCTAGACAGAATATACTTCCATATTTCTCTGCAATTTTCATAGGTAAAATCGCTTAAGTTAATTTTCATTCATTAACATCTCTTGATTTCTTTTTTTAAATTAAATTTAGTTTTTTTTTCATTTTTGTCTGTCCTATTTTGTCTAGATGGATGTTTGAAGTCCATTGTTTCCTCTCCTATGGTTGTGGATGTATAGGCCAAATAGATCTTTGTTGGGTTATACCTATATATCCTTCTAAAGCATTTAACAGGTAAAATTGCCCAAAGTTTACCTCAACCTATTGAACTATGATCTCTTCATATCTTCTGTTAAATTTAATTAATCTTTTTTTTGTCTATCCCATTGTTCCCAGATATCTGATGCCCATTATATCCTCTACAACTGTTTTGGACGTGTAGGCCAATTAAGATTTTTTTTTTTAGGTCATTTTCTCCTAGCTCCGTGAGCTTTCACATCCAGGGTGAGCCATTGAGTCCCATATATATGTTTACTTGATTACATACCTCATATTGGATATATTAAAGTTGTTTGGTAATTGAACAATTTTCCTTTGATATACCTTTAGACTACTTGGCGGTAGAGATTTCCTCAAATCTGCCCTGAAGAAGCCCGTGAGGGCGAAACATGTAGGGAGTAACTACATTTACCTAACCAAGTTTGAATCTCAGTTGGTATTCTTAGAATTGAAATAGTTTTTATGTTTCTGTATTTTTTTCCTTTCTTGTGTTTTTTTTTTTTTATATAAATATGAAATAAAAATTATATAACTTTTAATGTGTGGTATTCATGTCTATACACCCTGAAAGTCCCATTTTTTTCTATTGAATATTTGCAATTTTTAACGGATGTGGTGCAATAATCATATCTGGTCACTCGCTCGTCACTTCACTGTTTCTGGCAGGCAATGGTTAAGTCCAGGAGCACACAGCAGAAGGCGGGCAATGGTTAAGTCCAGGAGCACACAGCAGAAGGCGGGCAATGGTTAAGTCCAGGAGCACACAGCAGAAGGCAGGCAATGGGTTAAGTCCAGGAGCACACAGCAGAAGGCGGGAAATGGATTAAGTCCAGGAGCACACAGCAGAAGGCGGGCAATGGGTTAAGTCCAGGAGCACACAGCAGAAGGTGGGCAATGGGTTAAGTCCAGGAGCACACAGCAGAAGGCGGGCAATGGGTTAAATCCAGGAGCACACAGCAGAAGGCGGGCAATGGTTAAGTCCAGGAGCACACAGCAGAAGGTAGGCTCTGGCAGGCAAAGGGTTAGGTCCAGCTTACCTGTAGGGTCTGGCCACAGCACAGGACCTCTCGCAGAACCCTTGGTTGCGAGTAGGGGAAGATACCCCTCCTGCCTGGGACCTGCTCCGATCTTTTATCTCTGGAGCAGGACGCTCCCAGGTTGCCATGCAATGGCACAGGGAGTGTGACTTTTGTCTCCAGTGGGTGCAGAGCGTGGGAACATCGGGGCCTCACTGTGCCCGCCGAGACAATGTGAGGGGGCGCGCGGCAACATCCAGGTGCCTGCATGTGGGGAATCCACATGCAGGCACAGTGGGGCAGCAGACTCCTCAGCGCTCGGGCGAGGAGAGGTGTGCTGACTCCCAGCAGAAGTCAGCTCCCTAGCACCCAGCACACCACTTTATGTGGGCTACAGTATGTGTGGGCGCAGGGTCATGTAATGGGGAAGGGAGGGGTGCAGGGATCTGGAAGGGGGGGGGAGAGGGAGCAGGGGAAGGGGGACCGTGGCTAGGTGTATGCATTCATGTCAATAGGGGGCATTTTTTGTATTGAAGATAATGGGACACAATTTTGCATCGAAGGATAAGTTCACTTTTCTTTGATAAAATGATAAATGCACATTTTTACAGGTAAAAACAATGTACATTAACTACTTTTTTTTTTTTTTTTTTTTTTTTTTATAGTAAAAGCCTGTAAAGCATTGCACCAGCGATCAGATCACTGGTGCCATGCAGGTCTGCTGCAGACCTGTCAGTATATTTGCTTGCCTGTACGGGATATACGGGCAAGCTGATATACTGACAGGAAGAATCGATGGACTAAGAAAGCGCCGTGGGAATTCATTGAGAACGACAAGCCGACAGCCGCTAACGCTGTTGGGTCTTGTAGTCCATTCATTCAGAGAACACTGAATCAATGACACGGCCGTGTGAGCCCTGTTTTTAAAAAGTGACAGTATGGAAACTTCTCCCCATACTGCTGTCATGGAGGGGAGGGGGGAATCAGGCGGCTGTAGGATCGGAAACATGTTACATGTTCCACCCTAAATATGGGTAGAACATGTAACATGTTCCTAAAGCTGAACTTAGCCTTTAAAGTCAAGTTCAATTGGATGAGACTTTGCATTGAAGTCAATTATTATCAGCACTTTTTTCCGCAAAACGATGAAAATGCTATTTTCGGCATATAATTTTTGTCGGCCGGTATATTGCTGCATCATTGCTTTAAAGGGTTTTACTAATCGGAGAGCTGAAATTCTACAAAAATTAGGGAGTCAAATTGTTTTAAAAACTTCTTGGGGATCCAGATAGAGGAGTGTCTAAGGATTTAAAGGAAGACGGGAGTACTTGCAATTTAATAAGATACATTTTGCCAAAAAGGAATAGAGGGAGATTCTCCCATGCTTTCAATTTCAGTTTGGTGGTAGATGGAGCCTTGGCATTTTTAACTCAGGCTGGAGAGTTTTACAAGCTGTACCGCCTGTCAAATGTGCCCATTGAGATGAATAAGAGGGCCGCCTGTCAAACTTGCCCATTGAGATCAATAACAGGGCCACCTGTCAAACTTGCCCATTGAGATGAATAAGGGGGCTGCCTGGCAAACTTGCCTATTGAGATGAATGGCCGCCTGTCAAACTTTCGGATTGAGATCAAGAAGGAGGGCCGCCTGTCAAACTTGCCCATTGAAATCAATAAGGGGGCCACCTGTCAAACTTGCCCATTGAGATGAATAAGGAGGGCCGCCTGTCAAACTTGCCCATTGAAATCAATAAGGGGGCCGCCTGTCAAACTTGCCCATTGAGATGAATAAGGGGGCCGCCTGTCAAACTTGCCCATTGAGATGAATAAGGGGGCCGCCTGTCAAACTTGCCCATTGAAATCAATAAGGGGGCCGCCTATCAAACTTGCCCATTGAAATCAATAAGGGGGCCGCCTGTCAAACTTGCCCATTGAGATGAATAAGGGGGCCGCCTGTCAAACTTGCCCATTGAGATGAATAAGGGGGCCGCCTGTCAAACTTGCAAATTGAGATCAATGAGAGGGCCGCCTGTCAAATGTGTCCAATGAGATGAATAAGGGGGCCGCCTGTCAAACTTGCCCATTGAGATGAATAAGGGGGCCGCCTGTCAAACTTGCCCATTGAGATGAATAAGGGGGCCGCCTGTCAAACTTGCCCATTGAGATGAATAAGGGGGCCGCCTGTCAAACTTGCCGATTGAGATCAATGAGAGGGCCGCCTGTCAAACGTGTCCAATGAGATGAATAAGGAGGCCGTGCTGCAACCACAAGCCAAATGTTCCTGTTGCTGAACACTGCAGCCTCAGTCCTGCTGTAACAAGTGCATGCTGGTTAGTAACCTCCTGACTCCGCACACACCACGTGTCATGTGAGGAGGAATGTGGATAGAATTAATTCTGGTTTCCAAAAAAACCCTTAAAATTCTATCTAAAGCCAAAATGTTTTATTTCATGTAGGGTAGGGACAGGTAAAATGCCTGCAAGTCTTTTTTTTTTACCATTTTTTTCTTACAAACAGAGTACAAGCTGTTTTATGTAGTAGTAGTAATGGAAACTGTATAAATTTCTATTATCAGTTCTAAGTTAAATACCCCCCCCCCAGACCAGGCCTTTCTTCTGGCACTTTTTTGTTTACATGTAGCGATGAGTTTTTTTGCTAGAAAATTACTTATACCCCCTCCCCCCCCAAACATTATATATTTTAAAGCAGAGGCCCTAGAGAAAATACATTGATGGGTTTTGCAAGTTTTTATGTCACACGGTATTTGCTCAGCAGTTTTTGAAGCGCTTTTCTTTAAAAAAAAAATGCACTGAATTTTAATGCAAAATAACACAACACATAACCCAGTTTTTGTGTAAAATATAAAAGATGAGGTTACGGCAAGTAAATAGATACCAAACATGTCACGCTTTAAAATTGTGCACTCCTTTGCAATGGAGACAAACTGTGTAAATTGTACTATCATTAGGCAACGCTTTAACCCCTCGCATACCGGGCACTTATATCCCCCTTCCTGCCCCCAGGCCAATTTTCAGCTTTCAGCCCTGTCGCACTTTGAATGACAATTGCGTGGTCATGTGACACTGTACCCATAGGACATTTTTATATTTTTTAAACATACATAGAGCTTTCTTTTGGTGGTATTTAATCGCCGCTGGGTGTTTTTTAGTTTTTGTGCTATAACCAAAAAATTTGAGAAAAAAAGTTTTTCTTTGTTTCTATTATAACATTTTGCAAACAGGTAATTTTTCTCCTTCACTGATGGGCGTTGATGAGGTGGCACTGATAGGCGGCACTGCTGGGCATGGGTGGGTGGCACTGCTGGGCACAGGTGCTTGACACTGCAGGGACCGGGTGGGTGGCATTGCTGGGCACGGGTTGGCGGACCTGCTAGGCACAGGTGGGTGGAACTGCTGGGCACAGGTGAGTGGCACTGCTAGGCACTGATAATCAGTGCCGTTCACTTCTCTGACAATTGCCGGTTATCAGCAGTACTTTCCTCAAGCTGTGACAGCGTGAGAAAAGTGCAGCCAATAACCAACAAATATATATACCCGGTGATCTGCTGTGTCATTTGACACAGCTGATCACATGGTAAAAGGCTGATGTGATTGGCAGTTCACCGTATCCCGTGATAAGCTGTGTTCGCAGGACACAGCGATCACCAGCAGTGCGACGCTGGGGGCACGCAGGGGGCTTCTTTTGGAAAGACATCCAGGGACGTCGTCCCAGAACCAGACAACCGCGCTGTAGACATCCCCTTTTTTGAGGGGCGCATGCGCAGCCGGCTCATGGATGGAGGCGCTCTGAGCACCGCTCCGTCCACCCGCAGACACAACGCAGCTCATCCCGACCCCGAGTTATATAACTCACTTGTCAGAGCTGATAAAGGGTATCCCTCGGTATCCATGCCTCGCCGCCGCGAAACCCCTGGACAGCCAGGGAAATTAACTCAATTCTTCACCCCTGCTATCACAGCAGGGATCCAAAATGGCGCCGGCTGCATGGACACAGCAGCCATGAGGGGGACAACAGATCCCAGCACGTTCTCCTCTGTAGCCTGGGGAGTTATCTCATCCCCTGTCCCCCACCACAAGCAGCCCAGCCAAATCTAGACCCCGTCTAGATTCAGATTCTTTGTCAGCCTCTCGTTCCTCCATCACCTCAGCACAATACAGAACCATCTTTAATAGAATCTTTCCCTGCATCTGACCAGCCTATCACCGAAATTTGTATGAAAAACATGCTCTTATCCCTACGACAAACACTGCATAGCGATATGACAGCATCAATATCCCAGATCTCAAATGTGGTTCAGCTACACGAACACAGATTACGCCATATTGAAACGAGAATGGGAGATATAATTACAGCGCATAACGACTTAATTGACACACATGCTGATCATACTTCTGAAATCGAGCAAATATACCTGAAACTAGCAGATTTGGAAGACCGCTCAAGACGCAACAATATCAAATGCAGAGGTATCCCTGAAAATATCGCCAACGATACACTACTATCATCTATCCAACAATACATGAAACACCTCATCCCATCTCTCTCAAATATGGAGCTCGCCATAGATCGAGCACATAGAATACCCAAACCTGTATTCCTATCAGCGTCAATCCCCAGAGATGTTCTAGCACGCATCCACTTTTACCACATAAAAGAAAAAATAATGGCGGCAGCCAGAAACCCCCCTCCGCTCCCGCCATCACATGCAAATATCAGATTATACGTGGATTTGTCAAAGGCCACTCTCCTTAACCGTAAAAAGATGGTCAACATCACCAAAGCCTTACGAAACCACGGAAAAGGCTATCAATGGGGTTTCCCCACAAAACTGACTGTCAAACACCAGGGCAGAATACATACAATCAAAAACCTAGAAGTGGGAATCGATCTATTAAAGACATGGAACATAATACCTGTGGAACCCCACCAATCAACCTCTACCAATATGCAACAAATGGAGGCAGAGTGAACCTGACTCACTACCAGGGGTGGACTGGCCATTCGAGCACTCGGGCACTGCCCGAGGGCCCAGCGTCAGTAGTGGGCCCCATGAGATGCCTCTGGTACCTTTCATTGTCTTTTTCATAGGCTTTTTTTGGGTGTGGGCGAGGACACAGGGGCCCCATAATCCACTATTGCCCGGGGGCCCCATGAGTTGTCAGTCCGCCCCTGCTCACTACACTCTCTATCCACTACAACCATACCACCTCGGACACTATACTTCAACCTACTATTCTCTGGCAAACGGCCCCCTAATGAATATACTCACGGAACAAGATATTGTTTGGCATGACCCATTTCACGGTCAATGCTTGTTCACACCCCCCTGTTTTGAAGTAGCACACCATGCTACTCATGTTACTTGCATTTTTCGCAAGTCTTTTTCTACCCCCTCCCACTTCCACTCCCTCCTGCACCACCAGTTGACCATCCGAACCAACTGTTCACCTGAAACCTGCAAAACAACATGGAAAATATCATCCACACCATCGAGCGAGCCAATACCACATTACCAAACTCGTAGAATTTTCTCTTTCTCAACCAAGTTTTTCCAAGTTATCTCAACATGGCAAGAAACAATTCCTCTACTCCACCAACCCAGACATCGAATTACAAAATTATGAAAATAAATCCACAAATTACCCCATTCTGATGCTCGGTTTGAACATCAGCAAATCGTCTTCAGCACATCTAGATGCCTAAATGCATTGGGTTGCTGCCATGTGATTGTGTTATGATCCACCTGGTGGTACCTCTGGCAGTCCACCGGACAGGATTTCCCAGAGCGTGGAGTCTAAGTCCCGGTCTACTTGTTCACCAGGGCCCCTGATGGTGGGGATGGACTTGGAGCAGATGATATGCACGGTGATATGTAACATGTATGTAGCGCAGTCAATCTTTTTGTAAGTGGGAGCCATCAGAGTACATGTTTACATTCATATGGGGGGCTCAAATTTGTTTTGGGGGGGTGCATGGATATAACTATTTTTTTTTTTTCACTAAGCTTTATTTATCAGGAAAGAGGACTCATACAGTTCTCTATGTGATACTATTTTGTTGTGACAGGTTCTCTTTATTGGGAGAATAAAGCATTTCCTAAAGGATAAGTTCACCTTTTGGACAAAAGTAATAAACACATTTTTTCACAGGTAAAAAAAATGTGCATTTATTAATTTTGTCCAAAAGGAGCCTGGAAAGCAGGCTGATGCCACGCAGGTCTCCTACAGACCTCTCAGTATATCTGCCTGCCGTACGGGATGTATGAGCAAGCAGATAAACTGACAGGAAGCTTCAATGAACTACCACGGCGATCCACAGCACCATGATGGTTCACTGAAAACTATAAGCTGACAGCCGCTAAGGCTGCTGGGACTTGTAGGAACTCATTCACAGAACTCTGTGAATGAGTGACGCGGTTGTGTGGGCGGAGCCCTGCACAGCCACATTGTTTTCAAATCTGAAAAATCGAATCGGGAGAAGCTTCCCCGTACTGTCTGTCGGGGGGGGGGGCGCAGGTTTAGTATAGTTAGGTTTTGACTGGAATTCCACTTTAACCATCAGACAAATGTTGCTAAGGCAGTATCTGCATTACACCAAGAAAACCACCGTGCATCGTGTAGCTCTTCCCTCCGACGTGTTTCCTCACAAGTACTGACACACAAAGGTTTAGCAAAATGCTGTTAATGCAAAGTAACACAAAAAAATGCGGCTGTGTTGTTACAATTGTGCACTCATACAGCAACAATCACCGGAGGGAAAAAAAACACAATCCCAAAAAAAGGAGCCCAGTGATGCCCTGGTCCAGATCTGGGAGGAAATCCCCCAGGACACCAACCGTGGTCTCATTAGGATCCCCCCCGATGTTGTCAGGCATGCATACAAGCACGTGGGGGCCACACAGACTACTGAGGACCATTCTGCGTTGCTGCAATGAAATTTCAGCAGAATGGACTCGCCTGCTGCATCATTTCTTCACTTTGATTTTCGGGGTGTCTGAATTCAGTCCTCTGTAGGTTGATCATTTCTATCAAACGATGGGGTGTCCTTATGTTCCTCACACATCACCCCGTCCATGTCAGTATAGAGATCCAGCAGGAGAGTTTTCACCATTTGAGATCTGATGGGTTTTCAAAGTGTTTCTTTAATTTTTTTTAGCAGTGTATATATTGTGTCTATTGTTTTTCTGTAAAAGGTGGTCCTAGTCTAAAGGAGTGACAAGGGTCCTCAGAAATCAGTAGTGTGGCAGTGCGGTTTCCTGCCACTGTCGAAGTCAAGCTGACAACCCTGGATTCTCAACCAGGCAGGTTGAGGGGCTCCAGAGGGTTTATGTACGGTCTGCCGGGACGGTTTATCAATTGGCTCCGTACTTTATACAGGGAGGCGGTGAGCTTCCCTCTTGTCAACGGCTGGGTGGGCCCCTCTTTCCCCGTGGGCTCCGGTGTCAGATAGGGGTGCCCCTTGAGCCCTCTTCTATACGTTTTTGCGGTTGACCCCTTCACCTGAAGGCTCGACTGCGGACATTTGAGGGGGTTCTCAATGAGCCCGTGGCAGCCCGAGCCCGGCGATGAGAGCGGTGGCTTACGCAGACGACGTCTCTGTAGTAGTGTCAAATGGGAGGGAGGCCCGATTTGTGGAGACACAGATTCGGGACTACTCGGAGGCGTCCAGTTCACTAGTGAACTGAAACAAGAGCAAAGCTTTTTGGATGGGGAGGGAGGGTGAGGAATTTCCCCTCCCGGAAGCTTTCCCCAAGCCTCAACCGGAAATTAAAATCCTTGGCATCCTTTTCGGCCCTGGGGATTACCCCACACGAAATTGGGAGCGCAGACTGTAGGATGCCACCCGGAAAGTGTCAGCCTGGAAAGGCTGGAAGCTGTCCTTAAGGGAAAGAGTGAGCCTTGTCAAAACTTACCTGCTGCCTGAATTTTTATTTGTCAGCTACGTATGTCTTTTGCCAGCACCCCTCCATGCGCGGATCTGCAGTCTGTTCTTCCTACTACTGTGGGGAAACAGACTTAATCTGATCAAGAGGGAGGTCACGTACCTACGGAGAGAGCTAGGCGGGTTGGACATGGTCCACCAAGTAGTGTTCTACACTACCATTTTTATTAAACACAACTTGCAGTCCATCTTTAAGGATGAGCCCTCTCTGTGGGAACGTTCGTGCAAGGACTGGCTACTGCTGTTCTTGGATGAATGGGAAGGGGGAGGCAGGCCTGGTGATCTGAGAAGAGCACATCGCTGCCTCCCATCCTACGTCCCACAGGCTTCTAAGGTACTGAGGCGGTGGCGCATAACTGCCCTGGAGGTAGGGTCCACTGGTCGGCGAGAGCTATACCAGAGGATCATGGCTTCGGACATTTTAAAGCCGCTGGCCTTGAAAGACTGCCCGGAGAGCGTCCTCAGGGAGGGGCTAGCCCTCCTGAATTCTAAAAGAATTCCACAGAAATTTTGGGATCTCGCATGGAGGTCTTTCCATGGAAGACTTTACGTCCGTGCGAACCTGAAATATAGAAACCTAGAGGACAGAGGCTGTCCTCGACCGGAATGTGGGGGGGCACTGGAGACCATGGACCATTTTATGGTCCAGTGCCCTTTCAATGCGGAGGTTCACAGGGGAGTAGGGGATGCCATTGGCTATCCCCGCTTCTCCTCTCTGTCTCTTCCCGAGCGGGTGTACGGCAACTTCAGAGTGAGGGAGGGGTTTGAGTTGCCTACACTTTATCTAGTCAGTATAGTCACCCTTTTCTTCACTTGGCACGCCCGCTGTCTTTTGTCCACGAAGGACAAAATCCTGCCTGTCCAGGAGGTGGTGAGAGACACACTTAGTGAGCTGCATAAGGTGCTTCACTTGGAAAGGAGCAGGGTTGGGCCGGAAAGGAGTGCCCATTTATGGAGGGGTTTTCACTTCCAGCCTCCTTAAAGGTACCAACGCTGCCCCTTTTGGGGCTTGCTTGCTTAATTTGCTCTTCTTGCTTTCTGTATTCTGCTTGCTCTGCTAGGCCATCCATTCTTCCACTCCCCTAGATTTTGCACTCTCTATTTTTGAAATGGGGCTGCAAATATCTAATGGCTTACATGCTCTGCCTTGGCCTAGGTAGATGGGTAGAAGAGTAATTTGTCAAGAGGTAAGCATTTGCAGCCTTGTCCAGTTAAGGGGCTGTAAAAACGCCCGTCTATGCGGTAAGACTGTGTATAGTCTCTATTTTATCACAATATAAGTAGTAATTTGTTTAGTAATAAAAATGGCTGTAAAAACGCCAAAAGAATGTTTAGGGTATTTGTATAAGAAAAAAAAAAAAAAAGTTTTGAAAAGCACATTTAATTCTTTTTTGTATATAATCAATAATAATGACAATTTGTAAATTTAATGAATGACATGTGCTAACTGAAAGTAGTAGTTTTAAAATAAAAAATACCTCCAGAGGGTTTATGTCATGCAGAGGAAACTGGCTTTTCGGTTTCCTCATTTATTCGTAAAGACCGTTTTGGGATCTGGAGTCTGGAGATTTCAAAGAGATCTGGGAGGGATGAAATCTTCAATCCGGGGGTCCATGTTTTGAGAACCCCCAGCACACTGAATGTGCAGGTCTTTTTGTAGAGGTCTAACCCATGATTCTGGGCTCCACCCCTGCAGGCAGGAGTCAGGAGGGCGCCACCCCAGCAACAGGAGGTTGTTGCCCAGGAGCCCTCCACCCTGGCAGACAGGAGGTTGTTGCCCAGGAGCCCTCCACCCTGGCAGACAGGAGGTTGTTGCCCAGGAGCCCTCCACCCTGGCAGACAGGAGGTTGTTGCCCAGGAGTCAGAGAGCTTCACCTAGGAGAGGTGGAAGCCAGAATAGCTGTGTGCTAGAAGCCATTTTTGGAAGGAGTCGGTAGGAGACTGCTATATACCTGAAAAAGCCAGAAGGCTAAATATTGTTTCATGTGTTTGATGGTGGATACCCCTGTGTGGGAAGCATTTTTGTGGAACTTTCTCTTAAATAAAATTGGGCAAAAAGGCCCCGGAAATGAAAGAAACGAGTGGCTGCGTGCTTTGAAAACTTTAAATTTGATGCTAGTTCTCACAGTAGGTACACAGCTATATTGTGAAGTACGCTCTGTCCTTTAAGGCAGTATGCAGCCCTTCCATCACAAAGTTCCTTCTTCTTCTAGGTGCATCTATTCAACATGATGGAAATAATTCTTGGATTGCTCCATCTGATATTCTTGTGAGTATTGACATTCTGGGGTTTATTTACTAAAGCTGGAGAGTCCAAAATCAGACTCACGTCTGCATAGAAACCAATCAGCTTCCAGGTTTCATTGCCAAAGCTTCATTGAACAAGCTGAGGTTAGAAGCTGATTAGTTTCTATGCAGAAGGGAGTCTGATTTTGGACTCTCCAGCTTTAGTAAATAAACCCCTCTAAGTCTGATTTTCTCTGCAACTAGAGGACAGGTCCTGGAGAGATTTGTAGCCTGCTTGGATGAAATTAGGCTGTTTATGAATGAAAAGGGGCAGGAATATCCGCAGCTCACCGATATGACCTGGCTTACCAACCTATTTTTTTTACAGATTTTACAGTACACTTCAATGTACTGAACAAAAAACTGCAAGGTTTAGGGAAAACAGCAGAAAGCATGCTTTGTGATATCAGAACATTTGAGAGAAAACTGCAGGTTTTTGAAAGAGACCTTGAAAGTGAGCAGCTGAAATATTTTCCAAATCTAAAAATGCATTTGGAAAATTCTACAACATTTACGGACAATCCTACAAACCATCAGGAAATCTACAAGGAATTTTGTAGCATTGTAGCAGTTGCAAAGGAGAATTTTAGTAACAGATGTTTACAGTTCCGTAAGATGGAGACAACCCTGTGTTTTCTTACTTCTCCAGATAAAGCCAAATTTGAAGAACTTGATCTTTCCTGCTTACTCTGGTTAGATTTAGAAAACCTGGAATTTGAAGAAAGCTCTATCTGGAAACATAAATTCTTTGAGCTGCGTGCAACACTTGAGAAGATAGAGTGTGGAGGAATGACAAAGGACAGCACAGTTGGTAGTTCGGAAAATGAAAAACTTGAAGTGTGGAATTCTCTGCCAAATAATTTTAAGTCAATGAAAGCACTTGGGATTGATTTTCTTACTTTGGGTCATCTTATGCTTCTGAGCAGCTGTTTTCAGCTTTGAATTATATCAAATGTGATGCCAGAAACAGACTAACAGATGACCTGAGTGCTGTATGCGTTGCTCTCAAACTAACGGAGTATGAACCAAGGTTTGACAAATTATCAGCATCCATACAACAACAAAAATCACATTAATTGTGCTAAAAGCATGCCAAATGACAACTTTTACCTAATGCAGTGTATGCAGTCCAAGACACAAGTTTAGGTGTTGTTTCTGTGTTAAGCAAGTTTAGTTTTCTTGTTGATCTGGCTCACCCTAATATAGGCGGACTTTAACTTTTACTAATGCAACACCTGTAGAAGCAGGGAAAGAACCCAGAGTAATGCAGGCCATAAATGGGTCGAAAATCTGCCGATTTTTCGGCCGAAAATAAAATCGGCCGATTTTCGGATCGTTGGTGGGCTATTTGTTTGGCCGTTTTTTGGTATTTTGGCCGTTTTTTTTAATCAGGAAAGTTGGAAAAAAATCGGCCGATTTTGCCGATCGGCCGATTTTCGCTGCAATAATGGGCTAATCGGCCGATTTTTTACCGATAAAAAATCTGCGCATGAGCAGTGACCTGCAAGAGGAAGACAAAAAGAAAAAGAAGAAGAGGATGAAGAAGAAGAAGAGGATGATGATGATGAAGAAGAAGAGGATGATGATGATGAAGAAAAAGAAGAAGAGGGTGATGATGAAGAAGAGGATGATGATGATGAAGAAGAAGAGGATGATGATGATGATGAAGAAAAAGAAGAAGAAGAAGAGGGTGATGATGAAGAAGAAGAAGAGGGTGATGATGAAGAAGAAGAGGATGATGATGATGAAGAAAAAGAAGAGGATGATGATGACGAAGAAGAAGAGGATGATGATGAAGAAGAAGTAGAAGAGGATGATGATGATGATGAAGAAGTAGAAGAAGAAGAGGATGATGATGAAGAAGTAGAAGAGGATGATGATGAAGTAGAAGAAGAGGATGATGATGATGAAGTAGAAGAAGAGGATGATGATGATGATGATGAAGAAGAAGAGGATGATGATGAAGAAGAAGAAGAAGGATGAAAATAGGAGGAATTCCAGTCTGGCAAAAAGTGTCTCTGCAGAGAGCTCCGCTATTTCTTTGACAGTTCCTTGACATTTACAGCGGTTGCAACATTGTATCTATTTGTTTCCGAATAAAAACATCTGTATCCTAAATGGATACAAATAGATACATTGTTGCAACCTCTGTAAATGTCAAGGAACTGTCAAAGAAATAGCAGAGCTCTCTGCAGGGACACTTTTTGCCAGCTGTAGACGGGATGAAAATCGGCCGATTTTTTTTTTTTTACCATTGGTGGTAACGTCGGCCACTTGAACGACCGATTGTTCGTTTTTTTAAAAGAAAAATCAGCCGATTTTCGACCCATCTATGGCCTGCATTAGGCCCAATACAAGTTCAGCAATGCATCCTTAACCAAAAATACATGCACATGTAGAGTTGATGTTTTTTTCAATAAAAAAAACTGTATAATTGAAAGCTCTGTTATTGTGTTTTTCTTTTAAGACAAAAGCTGTTAATTTGCACTACTGTACGAGTTGTTGTTTCTAAACCAAAAGCTCGATATTCAGGTTTCATTGCAGTGTTGGCACTTTGAAAGAAATAAGTTGGTTTTGGGTTGCAGTTTGGGCACTCGGGCTCAAAAAGGTTTGCCATCACTGCTATAGTGTGACAAAATAAATAGTGGTGTGAACCTCCTGCACTACTAGTGGTGCACCCAAATGAAAATGCTATTGCCGAAACCAAAAATTCAGAATGCACTTTACTCTTTACGTCTGGAGGAAAATAAATTTAATCTCCAAACACAGGTTTCTTCCCAGTAAGAGCTGTGAAAATGTGGAATAGATTCCCTTGAGTTGGTTCTGGCTAGCTCCTGGATTCTTTCTTGGATACACAGAATATAACTGGATACTAACATTTATAGGTAAAGTTGATCCAGGGAATATCTGATTGCCTCTCGGGGGATCAGGAAGGAATTTTTTCCCTGTAGGAGCAAATTGGATCATGCTTTTCTGTTCCCCCCCCCCCTTCGTCTTTCAGGACAGCACCTTGAGAGACCTAGGCTCCTCCCCACCTGAGGAAACGCCTCCACCCTAAAATAAGTCTCCCTCCCCTCCGACCTAAGTTCTGGTGTTTCCTCCCGTGGGGAGACATCTAAAAGGAAGCTCTCAGGGTGCGGTCAGGGGACAGTGGTACCTGACTCTTGGAGTGGGTCCGGGGCCGGAGAGCCGGCTGCAGGACTCGGTGCAGCGGGGAGTGAAGGCCGGAGAGCCGGCTGCGATCCTCCCCTGGTGTGCTGCAGTGGCAGAAGGAGTGAACCCTGGGTGACAGGGTAAAACACTAACCTGCTGGCCGCCCCCGACCCTTTCCAATGAGTTGTGGGTGTCGGGGCGGCCTCGGTGGGATCCGGCAAGGATCAGGGAGGAGTCCCGCTCCTTCCCACGCTGGCTGTCAGTGGAGAACGCTGGGCCGGATGTCGGGTGACGGCGATTCCGGCGGAAGGGGTGGGGCTTCTCCCGGGGTTGCGGCTTCCGCTTCTGGCCGCGGCCCTATACACCAGGGCCGGCAGAAAACTGGCAGGACAGAGCATGGGGAACAGGCTGCCGCACGGATTGGCGACCAACCTCCTGTCAATGTCGGGTGCTGAGGCACCAGGACCAGGCAAGGCCTACCCCAGCCAGACCCAGGTAAGGTGACCCAGAGGAGTCCTTCCCTACCTGTGGGCCCCTAGCTCCTGGGGTGTTTCCGGACCCTCTTGCGGTCAGAGGGTTTAGGGCAGGGGGGGACTTGTCGGGAGGAGTAAGGCCCTTTAGGCCCTGCCAGGGAAGAGGGGGGGGGTAGAAACAGTGGGCCAATGGGTTCTTTGACACCATAAGGAAGGAATGACAGGACCCTGAGAGGAAGCCCTTCTTTTCCAAGGCACTTAAATGGAGGTTTCCGTTCAGTGAGGACCCTCTGGCCTTATGGAACAAAAATCCTAAATTGGACGCAGCTTTTTCCCCAGACGGCAGGAAAATGGATCTGGCCTTCGAGGACATGTGGGTTTTTCCAGACCTATTGGACAGGAGAGCTAAATCCCTCCTTAAAAAGGCGTGGGATTCAACCCTTTCAAATTTAAAACCTGCCATGGCCACGACTGTTGTAGCCAGGAACATGGAGTACTGGCTGATACAGCTACAAGCCCATATTGTGGCCGATTCCCCCCAAAGACAAAATCCTGGCATCGTCTGAGACATTGCTGCATGGAGTGGAGTACATCGCGGAAGCTTCCGCAGAATCGGTGAGATTGGGGGTTAGGTCAGCTGCTCTAACCAACTCAGCCCGTAGGGCCCTGTGGCTTAAGATGTGGCAGAGGGACATCACGTCTAAAATTTATGTGGCATCCCCCTCTCAGGTGATCTCCTGTTCGGACTGGGTTTAGAGTCAGTGTTAGACCGAACGGACAGAAAAAAAGTCCTTCCCTCTGAAGCGAAAGTTGCAGGAGCTAGGGACCAGAAGATTTCGTCCCCCAAAGAGACAGAGCCCCGGGTCAGAGGAGGACTTGGGGCAGAAAGGTAGGGGCAAAGGAAGGGCGATCTTTCGTCGTCCTGAACAGCCCCAGAAGCATCGATGACTCGGTTCCCCTGGTGGGAGGAAGATTGGCAGCCTTCCTCCCCCAGTGGGAAGCGGAGGTCTCCAGCCTGTTTATTTTGGACATCGTAAGAAGGGGCTACCAACTGGAATTCTGGAGACCACCGCTGGAAAGACTGTTAGGGACAAAGCTGCCCAGGTGTCCTCGGAGGGCCTCAGCCTTGCTAGACTTGCTTCGGGATTTGGAGGCACAGAAAGTGGTGGTAAGAGTCCCCGAAGCAAAAGTGGAGAAGGGGTTTTATTCCCACGTATTTGTGGTTCAGAAACCATCGGGGGCCTACAGATTAATCTTGAACCTGAGACCACTAAACGAGTCAATACGTTACAAGAGATTCAGGATGGACTCGATCTTTACGATCAGAGCCCTCCTTCCACCAGGGGCCTTCCTAGCCTCCATCGACTTAAAAGATGCATATCTACACGTGCCTATTGCAGAGGCTTTCCAGCGTTTCCTCAGGTTAGCAGGTCAGTGCACAGCAGGAACGCACCATCTACAGTTCCGGGCCTTGCCATTTGGACTATCCTCCTCTCCAAGAATTTTCAACAAAGTACTGTCTGAAGCACTGGTTCCCATTCGGCTAAAGGGAATTGCAGTAGTGGCTTATCTAGACGACCTGCTTCTATTTGCGGGTTCGGAAGGCCAACTGGTGCGGGACGTGGCAGTAGTGAGGAGACATTTGGAGAGTCTGTGTTGGCTGCTGAACTTGGACAAATCCTGCCTAGTTCCTTCCCAGAGAATGACCTATTTAGGGTACATTCTGGATTCCACAGGGCAGAGGACCATGCTAACCTCAGAAAAGCTTGCCAAGCTAGATGGGGGGATCAGGCTGTTGCTGGGAAGCCACGGCGTAACCGTGAGGCAGGCCATGTCGTTGTTGGGACTGTTAACTTCATCCATCCCCGAAGTTCAGTGGGCAGGGCTGCATCTTCGTCCCCTCCAACTCTTCATTCTAAGAGTCTGGGACAGGCAGGTACGATCCCTAGATATCCGAATTCTTGTTCCCTCCAGAGTAAAAAGATCTCTGTGGTGGTAGAGGAAGACGGCCAATGTGACTCAGGGGCTGTTATGGAGTTTCCCGGTGGTCAAGGAGATCACGACGGATGCCAGCCCCCAAGGTTGGGGGCCCACCTAGGGGATTCGGTGGTTCAGGGAGAGTGGTCCCCAGTAGAAAAGGGGGAATCCTCAAACTGGAGGGAGTTAAGAGCGATTTTGGAAGCTCTCCGCTCCTTCCAGAACATGATCAGGGGCCAGCATGTCCATGTCATGTCAGACAATGCAACAGCTGTAGCCTACATAAACTGACAGGGTGGAACAAGGAGCAGGTCTCTCTGGACCCTGGCGGCAGTGGTTCTGTCTTGGACGGAAAGAAATCTTGCCTCCTTATCAGCCGTCCACCTAAAAAGAGAATTGAATCAGGTAGCAGACTTTCTGAGCAGAAGAATGGGTCCTAAATGGAGAAGTGTACCAGGCCATTGTAAAGAAATGGGGATCCCCAGACATAGAGCTCTTCACGTCAGGGAGAAACAAACAACAAGGGGTCCTGGCTGTATATAGTATTGGGGGGTCCTGACTGTATATAGTATTGGGGGTCCTGGCTGTATATAGTATTGGAGGGTCCTGACTGTATATAGTATTTGGGGTCCTGGCTGTATATAGTATTGGAGGGTCCTGGTTGTATATAATATTGGGGGTCCTGGCTGTATATAGTATTGGGGGTCCTGGCTGTATATAGTATTGGAGGGTCCTGACTGTATATAGTATTTGGGGTCCTGGCTGTATATAGTATTGGAGGGTCCTGGTTGTATATAGTATTGGGGGGTCCTGGTTGTATATAATATTGGGGGTCCTGGCTGTATATAGTATTGGAGGGTCCTGACTGTATATAGTATTAGAGGGTCCTGACTGTATATAGTATTTGGGGTCCTGGCTGTATATAGTATTGGAGGGTCCTGGTTGTATATAGTATTGGGGGGTCCTGGTTGTATATAATATTGGGGGTCCTGGCTGTATATAGTATTGGAGGGTCCTGACTGTATATAGTATTGGAGGGTTCTGACTGTATATAGTATTTGGGGTCCTGGCTCTATATAGTATTGGAGGGTCCTGGTTGTATATAGTATTGGGGGGTCCTGGCTGTATATAGTATTGGAGGGTCCTGACTGTATATAGTATTTGGGGTCCTGGCTGTATATAGTATTGGAGGGTCCTGGTTGTATATAGTATTGGGGGGTCCTGGTTGTATATAATATTGGGGGTCCTGGCTGTATATAATATTAGGGGTCCTGGCTGTATATAGTATTGGGGGTCCTGGCTGTATATAAAATTAGGGGTCCTGGCTGTATATAGTATTTCGGTATCTTAGCTGTATATACCTCCCTGTTACAGGAAGTGAAAATATAATTGCTCTGGTGGCAGGATCAACAGACAAGAAAACTATGATATGGGGGGGGGGGTCAGAAAAACAAAGACTGCAGTGTGAATGTTATGGTCGGGATGTATTTTGTACAGTTTAAAGAAGAATTTAACACTATAATTCAGACTCTCCCCTCTAACACCCCCTCCCCCACTGCATGACACCCCACCTTTATATATGTTATATATATACATTTTAAATATATATACAGTATACACACACCTATATACTGTGTGTGTATATATATATTAGGGCAGCACAGTGGCTAAATGGTTAGCACTTCCGCCTGGCAGTACTCGGGTCGCTGGTTTGAATCCCAACCCTGGCACCACCTGCCTGGAGTTTGCATGTTCTCCCTATGACTGCGTGGGTTTCCTCTGGCTACTCTGGTTTCCTCCCACCCTCCAAAAAGACATGCTGGTAGGTTAATTGGATCCTGTCTAAATTGTCCCTAGTATGTGTATGTATGAATGTGAGTTAGGGACCTTAGATTGTACGCCCCTTGAGGGTTAGGGATGATGTGAATGTACAATATATGTAAAGTGCTGTGTAAATTAATGGTGCTATAGTATTGGGGGTTCCTGACTGTATATAGTATTGGGGGTCCTGGCTGTATATAGTATTGGAGGGTCCTGGCTGTATATAGTATTGGAGGGTCCTGGTTGTATATAGTATTGGGGGGTCCTGGTTGTATATAGTATTGGGGGGTCCTGGTTGTATATAATATTGGGGGTCCTGGCTGTATATAGTATTGGGGAGTCCTGGCTGTATATAGTATTGGAGGGTCCTGACTGTATATAGTATTTGGGGTCCTGGCTGTATATAGTATTGGAGGGTCCTGGTTGTATATAGTATTGGGGGGTCCTGGTTGTATATAATATTGGGGGTCCTGGCTGTATATAGTATTGGGGGTCCTGGCTGTATATAGTATTGGAGGGTCCTGACTGTATATAGTATTTGGGGTCCTGGCTGTATATAGTATTGGAGGGTCCTGGTTGTATATAGTATTGGGGGGTCCTGGTTGTACATAATATTGGGGGTCCTGGCTGTATATAGTATTGGGGGTCCTGGCTGTATATAGTATTGGGGGTCCTGGCTGTATATAGTATTGGAGGGTCCTGGTTGTATATAGTATTGGGGGGTCCTGGTTGTACATAATATTGGGGGTCCTGGCTGTATATAGTATTGGGGGTCCTGGCTGTATATAGTATTGGGGGTCCTGGCTGTATATAATATTGGGGGTCCTGGCTGTATATAGTATTTGGGTATCTTAGCTGTATATACCTCCCTGTTACAGGAAGTGAAAATATAATTGCTCTGGTGGCAGGATCAACAGACAAGAAAACTATGATATGGGGGGGGGGGGTCAGAAAAACAAAGACTGCAGTGTGAATGTTAGGGTCGGGATGTATTTTGTACAGTTTAAAGAAGAATTTAACACTATAATTCAGACTCTCCCCTCTAACACCCCCTCCCCCACTGCATGACACCCCACCTTTATATATGTTATATATATACATTTTAAATATATATACAGTATACACACACCTATATACTGTGTGTGTATATATATATTAGGGCAGCACAGTGGCTAAATGGTTAGCACTTCCGCCTGGCAGTACTCAGGTCGCTGGTTTGAATCCCAACCCTGGCACCACCTGCCTGGAGTTTGCATGTTCTCCCTATGACTGCGTGGGTTTCCTCTGGCTACTCTGGTTTCCTCCCACCCTCCAAAAAGACATGCTGGTAGGTTAATTGGCTCCTGTCTAAATTGTCCCTAGTATGTGTATGTATGAATGTGAGTTAGGGACCTTAGATTGTACACCCCTTGAGGGTTAGGGACTGATGTGAATGTACAATATATGTAAAGTGCTGTGTAAATTGATGGCGCTATATAAGTACCTGAAATAAAATACACATACATACATATACAAAGGGGGAGATTTACTACAACTGGAGCACTGAGAATCAGGTGCAGCTCTGCATGGGAGCCAATCAGCTTCTAACCGCAGCTTGTTCAATTGAGCTGACGGTAAGCCCCGGTTCACTCCGGTGCGACTTGTCATGCGATTTGACAGTCGCACCCTATTGTCGGCAGTGGAGCCGTTCAAATCAGTGTGACTCCGACTTTGCAGTGCTGATTTGAAAACAAAAAAGGTTCCTGCACTTTTTTTGCGATTTCAGGTGCGACTTGCATAGGCATCTGTACATGAAGTCCCACAGATGTCAGCCAAGACTCCCCTGAAATCGCACTGACATGTGGCTCTGAAATTGTGAGAATTCAAGTGAAGTCGCATGATTTCAAAGTCGGATTCAGTGTGAACCCGGGCTAAAACACGGAAGCTGATTGGTCGCCATGTACGGCTGCACCAGATTTTGTGCGCACCGGTGTTAGTAAATCTCCCCCAATGTGTGTGTATATATGTATAAATATATACACACCCCCAGGCTGCTATCTAATGGGGGGGGGAGTTTTAGTCTTAGGTTTGCAAGTTAAAGCTTTGTTTAGACTTGTAGTTGGGGGGGGCAAAAATGTGCAGTTATGCTGTATTTTTGCTGCCGTCCCCCCCACACACACACTCCAAAGACAGCCTTGACCTGGTCTCGGTGCAAAAGCAGGCCTTCGGACATAAGGTACTGCAAGCGGTCAGCCCGCCTGAGGGGTAAGTACTCGCTTATCCTCTCAAAGTGCTGTCCTGAAAGACGAAGGGGGAAAATCAAGTTACACTTACAGTAACGCCTTTTCCAGTAGTCTTTCAGGACAGCACCAATTACCCACCCGAATATGCTGAATATTCTAAATGTCTTATAGTTGTCATGTTATGTCTCCCCAGGTGAACGGAGGTACGTGTTCAAGAACCGAGGTCGGAGGGGAGTGATAGACTTTTATTTCAGGGTGGAGGTGTTTCCTCAGGTGGGGAGGAGCCGAGGTCTCTCAAGGTGCTGTCCTGAAAGACTACTGGAAAAGGCGTTACCGTAAGTGTAACTTGATTTTTTTTTTTTTTTTGCCTTCCTCTGGATTAACTGTGGGTGTAGGATTATAACTTGCATTGAAGTCTATGGGACGCAACTTTGATCAAAGTCTATAGATCACAATTTTGCATTAAAGTCTATGGGGCGCAATTTTATATTAAAGTCTTTGGGAATCGGCTTTGCATTAAAGTCTATGGGAATGACTTTGCATTAAAGTCACTAGGGGGTATTTTTGCATTGAAGTCTGAGACACAGCATTCCAGTATCGGCACTTTTTTTTATCAGTAAAATGTCGATAATCCTATTTTTGGCCAATAATATTTGGTGACCAGTATATTGGTGCTTGCCTATACACTAGTGATTGTTGTCACCTTTAAAGTAGCCTCCTTGTGAAGTGATGCATTTGCTTGAGCTGCGCTACTGCCGAAACATTGCTTGAATTTTTCTGGAATGCTGCACAGTATCTTTGCCACGGTGTGCTAGATGGCCTCAAATCTGTGTCCTTTTAAGGCATTTTTTTTTATGTTTGGAAACAGCCAAAAGTCGCAGGGTGCTAAGTCAGGGGAATAAGGTGGTGGGTCAAGTTTTTTCAGAATGGGTTTCTGGGCCGGGAACACGCATCATGTACAGGAGCATTGTCGTGGTGGGGAATCTACTTGTCTGGCCAAAGTTCCAGTCTTTTCATAGTCTGGCTGAAAAAAAGACAAAAGTCCATCCAGTTCAACCATTAAAAAAATAGATTCCTGTAGCCTCTATCATTTTTTACACATTTGCATCCATCCTTTGTGTTTTTGGTTGCCTACCTCTTGCATCATGTACATCTTCCCACCCCTCCTTAAACCACCTATATCATTAACCGGTTCCCGCCCAGGCCTATGGCCAGATGGCAGCCGGGCGAGCACCTCGTCCCTCCAGGTGGACGCCATATTGCATCCTTCCAGGCATGCGCAGTTTGCGCGCCTGCAGAGCCAAGCAGCGGCGCAATCTGTCACCGGCCGTGTACCTAGGACACGGCCGATGACAGATCTGTGTACCGGCCCCGTTGCCAGTACCATTGGACCTGCTGTGACCATGATCGAGTGTGAATGGCTGTGCGACTTACCACCGTAGTGCTACACATTCTGGGAATTCACTTGTCACACCTCGTACATACATGCACACAAATACTAAAACTAATTTAAACAGGAGCCTATTAACCAACCCGTATGTCTTTGGGATGGAGGAGGAAACCCACACAAGTGCAAGCAGAACATGCAAATTCCATGCAGAGTGTGTGCTGACTGGGATTTGAATTGAGGACCCCAGTGCTGCAAGACAGATGTGCTGACCACTTTATATAGAATATGTATTATATTAACAGATTATAAATGCTTTCATAAATTCTATTCAGAGGTTGGTGGGATGCCTGGTCCTAAAAATTAAAGACTATGCCACCCTGCAACAGTCCTCTATAGCCTTCAACCAGCAGGCTACGGCTTCTGAGAAACAGTTCAAAAAGATGATCAGACGCGTTAGGACAGCAAAACAGCAATGTGAGGCAGCAACAATGGTGGCCCAAAGTTTTGTGAACTATAATGATGAGCTGAAGGAGGTATGAGGCACCTACATACATGAAACATAACTTTGTCTAGGCTTTTATTGTCTTTGCCCCCAGTGAGAAGATCCCCGCACTCCCTGTTAGGAAAGCCCCTTTTTAGTAAAATAGGGAAGGGTTAGAACCTCTGTCAGGCCATTATTACTGCATATATCTTCCTGCCCTAGTGACAACTCTTCTCATTCCTTTTCCTTCTGTCAGTCACTGACAGATTACACCAGTAGGTGGTACACCAAGTGAATGGTTTCTGTCCTAGGAGGAGGGATGGACCCCTTGGAACTTTAATTTCAGAGTTCCGTTTGTTATATCTGACCTCTAGCGTTCCCTTCTGTCTTGCACAGTTGTGCCGGCTCCTCTCCTGGACCGAAATTTCTTACTGTAATCTTCTCACATGTTGCATTAACTGCATCCCGACTGCCGTATAGCAGAAATACTGATACAGGGCGGCACAGGTGTGCAAAATCACGTATATATGTGATTTGCGCTCCCGTGATGTTTGCAGGCTGAGGGGGCTCCCGAGTGCGCCCCCGCCAACCCACGGGTGCCGTGATTTGATCTCCGAGGGATCAATCATCCGATTTAGGCCAGTGATGTTCAGCCTAAATCGGATGATCGATCCCTGCCCTATCAGAGATCTTCCTGTACCTGTGATTACATTACACAGGTACAAGAAATGATGAAATCTCTGGGCACATTCCATCCCAGAGAAAGAGGAGAGAAGATACAGTGAGTACAAGCAGCACACTTGCACACAGAACACTTTCAGGTCACATTTAACCCCTTGATTGCCCCTCCCAGTTAACCCCTTCACTGCCGTCACCAGTGCCATTAGTACAGTGTACAGATTTTTTGCTGATCACTGTATTCCTGTCGCCGGCGATTGCAGATAACGTTGGCGTCCCTCCCAGATAGCGTCAGATTGCCCGTCATTACACCAGTCATCACATTTAACCTGTTGATTGCCAGAAACACAATCACATACACTATAAACCTCCACTGCTAGTATAGTGTCTGAACGGATCAATATCTCTTATCAGATCAGCACTAAACAAGCGTTCACGTTAGTATAGTTTCCCCCAGACAGGGGAGGAGCCTGAACATGGCGGCGGTGGAGAGCTCGAGCTAGGAGCTCTCTGACAGAGCTCCCCCACCTAGCCTCCCCAACTACCCCATCCGTAGAGGCTGAGAAGTACCTGGAGTGTGGGGACCTCGGCGGCAGCGTGGTGGTCTGGAGCGGAGGGAGAGAGGAGCAGTGGGTGTAGGCTGGTCTGTCCGGCAGCCCGGATCGCGGCAAGTGAGAGAGCCGGGAAGCCAGGTTGCCAAGGAGACAGCAGAGCGGCATGACCACGTGGTAAACCGCAAAGGAGTGCTGGGAAAGGAGGAAGCCGGCCGGCGTCCCGCAAGGAAAGAGGGACGAGGCGGCTTTTCCGAGTACCCCCCTGGCTGGACGACCGGAGAGAAGCTGGGTGCCCCAATACATCCAGGAACCACGGATACCCCTATGAGAGAAGACCAAAGAGAAAAAAAAAATATATAATATTCAAAGTTACCCTGTGGAATCCCCCAGGAAATAGCCCTGAATACAGCAGCTGAATGCTAACTAGCTGGAAGTGAGCAGGCTGGAACCACACTGAAGAGAAGGAAGAGAGAACTGGGTGAGTGGAAGCAGCTTGAAATTATCTAAAATTTTCTTATTCTCTATGTCTTGTTTATGAAATGGTATACAAGAACAGAAGATAAGAGAGATGAGGGTATTCCCAGGGGCTTTGAAGGAGAGATTAATTAAGTAATCAAAGTAGGAAGTCTAGAGGACAATTTATCAGGCAAAGAGGGGACCCTATCATAGAGTCGTAATACCTAATATCACATGAAAATTTAGAGGGCCCCACAGAAGATATGAAGAATAAAGGCACTAAAGGAAGTGGGCTTAAAGGGTCCCAAACGGGAGCAATAAAAAAATATACGTCACAGGGAAGTGTAACCCCAGAAAGGCTACAAGGTATAAATGGAAAAGGGGAAGGTGATATCAGTCTGGAAAATAGCCCTAGACTATCATTGGGCCTGAATGTGAATAATCAGCAAATAACTGGAATGGCGGAGACGAGAGAAACGGAAAGTGACCTACAAACACCAAACAAAAAAGAGATGGTAGAAATGTTTGGGGCCTTAGAAGAAATAATAAACAAGGAAATGGCAACTATCCGGAAAGATCTGGGACAGGTGTTGATAAGAGTGGAGGAAACGGAGGAGAAAGTCAAATACCAGGCCCAAAACATTTCCCAACTAGAGGAAAAAATAAAGAGTATGCAGAAAACCCAGGAAAAGTTACTGTATAAACTAGAAATACAAGAAAATAGGGACAGGAAGAATAATCTAAGGTTGAGAGGAGTCCCAGAGACTGTAGAAGGGGAAATATTGCAAAAAGAAATATGTAAAATTTTAAATTTTACAATGGACAGATCTGAATTAGAAGTGATTAAAATGGATGGTGTTTGGAGAAGAGGAAAAAAATTTCAAAATGGTGGCAAGGAAAAATCGAGAGATGTAATCGTCTAACTCCATAGATATGGGGACAGAGAGAAGATTTGGAGGAAGATTAAAGGGAAAGCAACGATTAAATATGGTGAAATGGACATTCACATTTTTGCAGACCTCACACCAGAATCCTTATGGAGAAAAAAATCTTTGAAACCACTGATAGAGCAGATGAGAAAAAAGAATGTGTCGTACAGATGGGGAAATCCAATATGCCTGATAGGTTGGAAAAATGGTGTAACGGGCACACCTGAGATTTCCAGAGGATATGAGGGATTTTTGTGAAAGACTTGAGTTGCAAAGAATGGAGATTGTCGGATGGGAGGAAGAAAATAAAGAACGCGGAGTGACCAGTCAAGAGGAATGGCAGGCGGTCAGGGGGAGAAGGTAGAGGGGGAGAGAGGAGGAGGAGGAGGGAGAAAGGAAGGAAAGGTAAAGACTTGTGTTTTTCCCCCTGGTTTTTTTTTTTTTGTCTCCCCCTTTCCATGACTTAGATCACTGCCTACACAGAGACATTTTTAAGATCTTCCCCCGGGAGGATACCGTGGAATTTTAATATTAAGAGATGATATAACGGATGGGAGGGGCTGGGGAGGAGGAGGAGCTGCCCATGGGCGGAGTTCAACCCCGAAAATTAATCAATAGTGGTGCTTAGGCTCACAAATGATTAATAGGTATATTAGAAGCCTAAAGGAGGGAGGGGTTGGGGGGAGGAGGGGGAGGGAAGGGGGTGGGAGGGAGGGACATGGTTAGAAAGAAGAGGGGTGTGGGAGGGGTTTTAGGGTTAACACTCTGCATGATGGAAGGGAAAAATAAATTAAGGATATAAGACATATGGAAGATCTAAGATTTATAACATATAATGTAAAGGGATTGAACTGTCCTGGGAAGAGATTTAGAATATTCAAGGAGCTACAGCATAGAGAGGCTTCGGTGGTATTTTTGCAAGAGACACACCTTGAGATTACATCAAATATAAAGCTGTACTCTAGAAATTACCCAACATGGTTCTATGCGGATTCCCCAATCAAGAGAGCCAAGGGAGTAGCAATAGGGTTTGCAAAAAATATAAGGTTGGAGATAGAAGAAACAGAGGTAGATCCTGAGGGGAGATTTTTGTTTTTGAAGGGTAGACTACAGGAGCAGGAATGTGCAATTGTGAATATCTATTGCCCAAATAAAAGACCAGAAGTTTATCTGAAGGGAGTTTTGAGAAAACTGATGGCCTTTAAGAAGGGACGCCTGATAGTGGCAGGGAATTTGAACTTATGTATGGACCCACAATTAGATACGACCTCTTCTGTGCAGTGAGAGGGAGGTAGAGCTCTGAGAAACCTGAAGGGGGTGATACATGAATGTCAACTGGTGGACATTTGGAGAGTGATACACGGAAAAGAGAGAGACTATACCTTCTTCTCCAAAGCACACGAGATGTATTCCAGATTGGACTATATATTGGTAGATCATCAACTTATAGAAATGGTGGATAAAGTAGAAATAGAGGCGATGTCCCTTTCAGATCATGCACCTGTTACATTGAAAGTGAGATGGGGAAGACGATCGACAGGTGGGATAGGTTGGAAGCTGAACGAGGCTCTTCTCCTGGATCAGGAGGTGGATCAGAAAATTAGAGAAGAGATTGAAAGATTTTTTCAAGAGAATGAGACAGGGGAGGTGTCGGTGGCTACAGTGTGGGAGTCCCATAAGGCCTATATAAGAGGTATATTGATTGCGTCTGGGGCAAAAAAGAAAAGGGAAAGAAGAGCAAAACTTACTGGGCTGTTAAAAGAAATATTTGACCTGGAACAGATACATAAAAGTAAAAGATCAAAAGAAATAAGACAGAAGGTAATAAAAAAGAAGAACTAGAGCTACTGATGGAGGAGGAGAAGAGAAGAGTTTTTAATAAAGTGGCAAGTGAGAGGTATAGATGGGGAGATAGACCAGGAAAATATTTAATGAGAGCCTTGAGGAAAAAGAAAAATAGAAATTATATAGAGAAAATAAAAAACCCCAAGGGGGAAATGGTTTATTCTACTAAAGAGATCATTAAAGTGTTTAAAGAATACTATAGTAAGCTGTATAATATTGCCTCCCAAGATCCAGTAAATATAAGTGGTAATGAGAGAAGAGAGAAAAGACGGGAATATTTAAAAAACGCAGGGCTACCGAAACTAAGAGAAGACCAACTGAATTCCCTTGATTTGGAAATTACGCAGGAGGAAATAATAAGAGCATTAAAAAGTAGTATGACGGGGAAAAGCCCAGGCCCAGATGGTTATACAGTGAAGTACTATAAAAAATACAGTGACTTGTTAATACCCAAATTGAAGAAATATATGAATGCCCTGGGAGGAGAGATGGAGATGAGACGGGAATCTTTACAGGCCCATGTGGTGCTTTACACTCCCAAATCTAATGAAGAGCTTAAAGGATTATGGGGAGCTATCAAACTTGAAAATCAATCCAACAAAAACTGAGATTTTAAATGTAAATCTTCCAAATAGTGAAAAAGAAAAAATACAAAGAATTCACCTTTATATGGAAAAAAAGAGAGAATGTATTTGGGGGTGAAACTTTCTGCTTCATATTCGAACCTGTATAAATTAAACTATATCCCACTCTTAAATGAGATCAAGGAGGAACTAAGGAGATTGGGAGGAGGTAACCCGTCTTGGATAGGCCGTATAAACTTGATAAAGATGATAATTGTACCAAAAATCCTCTATAAGTTCCAGATGATTCCAGTCAAAATCCCGGAAGTCTTTTTTAAAGTAATAAAAAGGATGTTAACAAAATACATATGGAAAAATAAAAAACCTAGAATATCATATGACTTGTTAAGCAGGAAAAAGGAGAAGAGAGGTTTGGGAGTGCCAGACATTAAGAGGTATTATAGAGCAGCAGTCCTGGCGAGAATTTATGATTGGACACATAATTCAGAGGGGAAAAGGTGGGTTCAGATTGAAAATGAATTTAGTGGAGTTACCTTGAGTAGAATTATATGGGCACCAGCACAATATAGAGGGTTAAAAGATACCACGAGTGTTTTTACATTAAATGTTTTAAAGGTTTGGGATAAATTGCATAAGCTTATGAAATGGGATTTTAATTCACAATTAATATCACTGAGGAACACGGATTATTTTCCCCCAGGTAAGGAGGAGAGCACAGGAAAATGGATTAAAAAAGAAGATATCCAATTGAGAGATATTATGGAAGGACAGGAATTGAGAACACTTAAGGATTTGAAACAAGATAAAAGGGAACTCTTCATTAAAATAGATGAGTGGAGATATCACCAATTAAAACACTTTGTCAGAAACCTTCCAAAACCGTTGAGATTGAGAAAGGATTGGAATATGTTTGAGAGGTTGTTGGAAACACGAGGTGACGGGAGGCGGGGCACGGCAAAGATTTATAAGACCCTCACTGAGTTAGATACTTACACAAAGCCAATGTATATAGTAAAATGGGAAAGAGATTTGGGAATAGAGATAGATGAAGATAAACAAAGGAAAATATATAGATTAATACACGAGAATATAAGTATGAGAGATGTGGAGGTAAATTATAAGTGTTTAACGAGATGGCACATTACACCGAAAGTACAGTATAAGATATGCGGGGAAAATTCACTAGAGTGCTGGAGGGGATGTGGAAAAATAGGCACGTTATATCATGTATGGTGGGAATGCCCGAAGATCCAAGGCTACTGGGAGATAATCGTCCAACTAATTGAGAATATCTCTGGGATAAAGATAGGACTGGACCCAGATGTATGTCTACTACATAGTACAGAGTCATCAGTAAATAAATACAAGGACTCGGGTATATGGTGCTATCTGAATGCGGCGAAGGGTCCGATACCTAAGTTCTGGCATAGACCAGAGGTGCCGAAGATCGAGGATTGGGTGGAGAGAACGAATCAAATATGTAGGATGGAGAGATTGTGTTATATGCAGGAAGACAGGATGGGGTGGTTCTAGAAGAGGTGGAGAAAATGGGAAGAATTTATGGTGAAATATATGAAGTAACAATGTGAGGAAGATGGAAGTAGTTAGATATCCTATACTCTAATTGGGAAAAGAAGTAATAGAGCATTGCAGAGTGGGTGGGTTTACATGGGGGGAGGGAGGTTTTATTTAGGGAGGAGGGGAAACTAGAGGGGGGGAGGTAATGGGAATAAAGATAGTAAGAAATGTAATTTAATGTTATGGAAATGGTTTTTGTATGAGAATAATGATGAAATATGTATTATATATGGAAAATAAATAAAAATTTTAATTAAAAAAAAAAAGTATAGTTTCCCCCAAAACGCAGCATTAGTGGGATCAGCCCCGACACCTGCCAGCATCTGCGTTTAGCCACTACGCTTACCCCTCCCCCCCCAGCAAGTGCTGCATTAGTAGATCACTGTCACTTGATACATTGCACACAAAACCGCAGTGTTCGTAGAATCAGGCCTGATCTCTCTTAGCACTTGCCGGTACATTTTTTTTGTATCAGTTCAAGCAGTCCCTGACAGCCAGGCGCTCTTTTTTCCGTGAGTTGTACTAGGTACCTATAAATTTAGTGTCCAACAGACCCGATTCATCATATGCCCGTGTTCTCTGCTGCCATGGCCAGGCATAGATGGAGTATAATGTGTTTTATGCATTTCAATGACAAGACACTGTCAGCTTGATGAGTCCCTCATTCATTCTTCTGGCCGCCCTGCATTCAATTTCTCCCCAGCAAAGAAGATGACAAATAGAATCGGGAGAAGCTTCCCCGTACTGTCTGTCAGAGGGAGGGGGGGCGCAGGTTTAGTATAGTTAGGTTTTGACTGGAATGCCCCTTTAACCATCAGACAAATGTCGCTAAGCCAGTATCTGCATTACACCAAGAATAACACCGAGCATCGTGTAGCTCTTCCCTCCGACGTGTTTCCTCACAAGTACTGACACACAAAGGTTTAGCAAAATGCTGTTAATGCAAATTAACACAAAAGAAATGCGGCTGTGTTGTTACAATTGTGCATTCATACAGCTACAATCACCAGAGAAAAAAAAACACAACACAATCCCAAAAAGGTGCTCAGTGATGGCCTGGTCAAGATCTGGGAGGAAATCCCCCAGGACACCATCCGTGGTCTCATTAGGATCCCCCCCGACGTTGTCAGGCATGTATACAAGCATGTGGGGGCCACACAGACTACTGAGGACCATTCTGAGTTGCTGCAATGACATTTCAGCCAAATGGACTCGACTGCTGCATCATTTTTTTCACTTTGATTTTCGGGGTGTCGTTGAATTCAGTCCTCTGTAGGTCGATCATTTCTATCAAACGATGGGGCGTCCTTACGTTCCTCACCCATCCCCCGTCCATGTCAGTATAGAGATCCAGCAGGAGAGTTTTCACCATTTGAGATCTGATGGGTTTTCAAAGTGTTTCTTTAATTTTTTTTAGCAGTGTATATATTGTGTCTATTGTTTTTCTGTAAAAGGTGGTCCTAGTCTTAAGGAGTGACAAGGGTCCTCAGAAATCAGTAGGTACACAGCTATATTGTGAAATACGCTCTGTCCTTTAAGGCAGTATGCAGCCCTTCCATCACAAAGTTCCTTCTTCTTCTATAACTTCTGGACCCAGAATAACATGAATAACATGAATAACATGGTTCTTCCCGGATTCATTCTTGGATTGCTCCTCCTGATATTCTTGTGAGTATTGACATTCTAAGTCTGATTTTCTCTGCAACTAATCCTATTAGAGGCAATGCTATAGTGTGACAAAATAAATAGTGGTGTGAACCTCCTGCACTACTAGCGGTGCACCGAAATAAAAATTCTATTGCCGAAACCAAAAACTCAGAATGCACTTTACTCTTTACGCCTGGAGGAAAATAAATGAATTGAGGACCCCAGTGCTGCAAGACAGATGTGCTGACCACTTTATATAGAATATGTATTATATTAAAAGATTATAAATGCTTTCATAAATTCTATTCACAGGTTGGTGGGATGCCTGGTCCTAAAAATTAAAGACTATGCCACCCTGCAACAGTCCTCTATAGCCTTCAACCAGCAGGCTACGGCTTCTGAGAAACAGTTCAAAAAGATGATCAGACGCGTTAAGACAGAAAAACAGCATTGTGAGGAGGCAACAATGGTGGCTCAAAGTTTTGTGAACTACAATGATGAGCTGAAGGAGGTATGAGGCACCTACATACATGAAACGTAAATTTGTCTAGGCTTTTATTGTCTTTGCCCCCAGTGAGAAGATCCCCGCACTCCCTGTTAGGAAAGCCCCTTTTTAGTAAAATGGGGAAGGGTTAGAACCTCTGCCAGGCCATTATTACTGCATGTATCTTCCTGTCCTAGTGACAACTCTTCTTATTCCTCTTCCTTCTGTCAGTCACTGACAGATTGCACCAGTAGGTGGTACACCAAGTGAATGGTTTCTCTCCTAGGAGGAGGGATGGACCCCTTGGAAATTTAATTTCAGAGTTCTGTTTGTTATATCTGACCTCTAGCGTTCCCTTCTGTCTTGCACAGTTGTGCCGGCTCCTCTCCTGGACCGAAATTGCTTACTGTGATCTTCTCACATGGTGCATTAACTGCATCCCGACTGCCCTATATCAGAAATACTGCTACAGGGCGGCACAGGTCCGCAAAATCACGTATATATGTGATTCGCGCTCCCGCGGTGTTTGTAGGCTGAGGGGCTCGCGAGCGTCCCCGTCAATCCATGGGTGCCGTGATTTGATCCCCGACGAATCAATCATCCAATTTAGGCCAGGGATGTTCGGCCTAAATCAGATGATCGATCCCCGCCCTGTCAGGGATCTTCCTGTACCTGTGTTTACATTACACATGTGCAGAAAATGATGAAATCTCTGGGCACATTCCATCCCAGAGAAAGAAGATACAGTGAGTACAAGCAGCACACAGAACACTTTCAGGTCACATTTAACCCCTTGATTGCCCCTCCCAGTTAACCCCTTCACTGCCCTGTCACCAGTGTCATTAGTACAGTGTACAGATTTTTTGCTGATCACTGTATTCCTGTCGCCAGCGACTGCAGATACCGTTAGCGTCCCTCCCAGATAGCGTCAGATTGCCCGTCATTACACCAGTCATCACATTTAACCCCTTGATTGCCAGGAACACTATCACATACACTATAAACCTCCATTGCTAGTATAGTGTCTGAACGGATCAATATCTCTGATCAGATCTGCACTAAACCAGCGTTCATGTTAGTATAGTTTCCCCCAAAACGCAGCATCAGATCAGCACTAAACCAGCGTTCACGTTAGTATAGTTTCCCCCAAAACGCTGCATTAGCAGGATCAGCCCCGACACCTGCCAGCATCTGCGTTTAGCCCCTACGCTTACTCTTCCCCCCCCCCGCCCCAGCAAGTGCAGCGTCAGTAGATCACTGTCACTTGTACATTGCACACAAAACCGCAGTGTTCGCAGAATCAGGCCCGATCTGTTAGCACTTGCCGGTACATTTTTTTGTAGCGGTTCAAGCAGTCCTTGAGAGCCAGGCGCTCTTTACCCCGTGAGTTGTACTAGGTACCTATAATTTAGTGGCCAACAGACCCGATTCATCATATGCCCGTGTTCTCTGCTGCCATGGCCAGGCATAGATGGAGTATAATGTGTTTTATGCATTTCAATGACAAGACACTGTCAGCTCCACAAAATTCGGCCCCTCATAAATCACCTTAACCATACATTTGCAGATGTCTATACTCCCCAGCAAAACATCTGCGTTGATGAGTCCCTCATTCATTCTTCTGGCCGCCCTGCATTCAATTCCTCCCCAGCAAGCAAGCTGACAAATAGAATAGGGAGAAGCTTCCCCCTACTGTCTGTTGGGGGGGGGGCGCAGGTTTAGTATAGTTAGGTTTTGACTGGAAGTCCCCTTTAACCATCAGACAAATGTCGCTAAGGCAGTATCTGCATTACACCAAGAATAACACCGTGCATCGTGTAGCTCTTCCCTCCGACGTGTTTCCTCACAAGTACTGACACACAAAGGTTTAGCAAAATGCTGTTAATGCAAATTAACACAAAAGAAATGCGGCTGTGTTGTTACAATTGTGCATTCATACAGCAACAATCACCAGAGAAAAAAAAACACAACACAATCCCAAAAAGGTGCTCAGTGATGGCCTGGTCCAGATCTGGGAGGAAATCCCCCAGGACACCATCCGTGGTCTCATTAGGATCCCCCCCGACGTTGTCAGGCATGTATACAAGCATGTGGGGGCCATACAAACTACTGAGGGCCATTCTGAGTTGCTGCAATGACATTTCACCAACATGGACTCACCTGCTGCATCATTTTTTTCACTTTGATTTTCTGGGTGTCGTTGAATTCAGTCCTCTGTAGGTCGATCATTTCTATCAAACGATGGGGCGTCCTTACGTTACTCACCCATCCCCCGTCCATGTCAGTATAGAGATCCAGCAGGAGAGTTTTCACCATTTGAGATCTGATGGGTTTTCAAAGTGTTTCTTTAATTTTGTTTAGCAGTGTATATATTGTGTCTATTGTTTTTCTGTAAAAGGTGGTCCTAGTCTTAAGGAGTGACAAGGGCCCTCAGAAATCAGTAGGTACACAGCTACATTGTGAAGTACGCTCTGTCCTTTAAGGCAGTATGCAGCCCTTCCATCACAAAGTTCCTTCTTCTTCTATAGCTTCTGGACCCAGAATAACATGAATAACCTGAATAACATGGTTCTTCCCGGAATCATTCTTGGATTGCTCCTCCTGATATTCTTGTGAGTATTGACATTCTAAGTCTGATTTTCTCTGCAACTAATCCTATTAGAGGCAATGCTATAGTGTGACAAAATAAATCGTGGTGAGAACCTCCTGCACTACTAGTGGTGCACCCAAATGAAAATTCTATTGCCGAAACCAAAAATTCAGAATGCACTTTACTCTTTACGTCTGGAGGAAAATAAATGAATTGAGGACCCCAGTGCTGCAAGACAGATGTGCTGACCACTTTATATAGAATATGTATTATATTAAAAGATTATAAATGCTTTCATAAATTCTATTCACAGGTTGGTGGGATGCCTGGTCCTAAAAATTAAAGACTATGCCACCCTGCAACAGTCCTCTATAGCCTTCAACCAGCAGGCTACGGCTTCTGAGAAACAGTTCAAAAAGATGATCAGACGCGTTAGGACAGCAAAACAGCATTGTGAGGCAGCAACAATGGTGGCTCAAAGTTTTGTGAACTACAATGATGAGCTGAAGGAGGTATGAGGCACCTACATACATGAAACGTAACTTGGTCTAGGTTTTTATTGTCTTTGCCCCCAGTGAGAAGATCCCCGCACTCCCTGTTAGGAAAGCCCCTTTTTAGTAAAATAGGGAAGGGTTAGAACCTCTGTCAGGCCATTATTACTGCATGTATCTTCCTGTCCTAGTGACAACTCTTCTCATTCCTTTTCCTTCTGTCAGTCACTGACAGATTGCACCAGTAGGTGGTACACCAAGTGAATGGTTTCTGTCCTAGGAGGAGGGATGGACCCCTTGGAACTTTAATTTCAGAGTTCCGTTTGTTATATCTGACCTCTAGCGTTCCCTTTTGTCTTGCACAGTTGTGCCGGCTCCTCTCCTGGACCGAAATGGCTTCCTGTGATCTTCTCACATGGTGCATTAACTGCATCCCGACTGCCCTATAGCAGAAATACTGCTACAGGGCGGTACAGGTGCGTAAAATAACGTATATATGTGATTCGCGCTCACACAGTGTTTGCAGGCTGAGGGGGCTCGCGAGCCTCCCTGCCAACCCGCGGGTGCCGTGATTTGATCCTTGATGGATCAATCATCCAATTTAGGCCAGTGATGTTCGGCCTAAATCGAATGATCGATTCCCGCCCTGTCAGGGATCTTCCTGTACCTGTGATTACATTACACAGGTACAGGAAATGATGAAATCTCTCTATTCACAGGTTGGAGAGATGCCTGGTCAACCTGAAATATAAGAATGCCACCCTCATTCAGTCGAATGCAGCCATCAATAATGGGGCTAACAGTTTTAAAAGCCGTGCTATCAAGCTGATGAGACAAGCTGAGAGATTAAGAAGGCATGGGGAGGAGGCAAAGATGGTGGCCGAACATTTTATGTATGACAATGACAAGTTGAAGAAGGTATGAGGCACCAACATATATGAAACGTAACTTTGTCTAGGCTTTTATTGTCTTTGTCCCCAGAGAGAAGATCCCCGCACTCCCTGTTAGGAAAGCCCCTTTTTAGTAAAATAGGGAAGGGTTAGAACCTCTGTCAGGCCATTATTACTGCATGTATCTTCAACACCGAACACTTTCAGGTCACATTTAACCCCGATTGCCCCTCCCAGTTAACCCCTTAACTGCCCTGTCACCGGTGTCCGTACTACAGTGTACAGATTTTTGGCTGATCACTGTATTCCTGTCGCCGGCGACTTCAGATACCGTTAGCGTCCCTCCCAGATGGCGTCAGATTGCCCGTCATTACACCAGTCATCACATTTAAACCCTAGATTACCAGGAACACGATCACATACACATTAACCTCCATTGCTAGTATTGCTAGCATTGCAAATTTTTGATCAGATCAGCACTAAACCAGCGTTCACGTCAGTATAGTTTCCCCCAAAATGCAGCGTTAGCGGGATCAGCCCGGCACCTGCGTTTAGCCCATACACTTACCCCTCCCCCAGCAAGTACAGCGTCAGTAGATCACTGTTACTTGATACATTCACACAAAACCGTTGTGTTCGCAGAATCAGGCCTGATCTTTGTTAGCATTTGCTGGTACATTTTTTGTAGCGGTTCAAGCAGTCCCTGACAGCCAGGAGCCCTTTTTCCCGTCACTTGTACTAGGTACCTGTAAATTTAGTGGCCAAAATGTCAATGGAAAGGTACTCTAGTGAAGAGGCCTACAGGATTCTGAACATGTCAGGTGAGAGTGAAGGGGAAGACTCCCTGACAGAATCCGCCTCAGAATATGAACCTATAGGCAGCAGCGGCACCCTGACAGATGGCTCAGACAAAGGAGAAGAGGTCCCTGCTAAGGTCCGGCATACCTGAACCTGTTCCCAGATTGCTGACATGTTACAAACGCATGATGACTCTCATATGTAGCAGAGTGACAGTACTAGTGCCGCTCTACCTTTTGGTGGACTGGCGAGCACCAGCGGCCTAGTACATCCTGGTCTTTCACATACCAGCACTGCAGTATGACTTGGTGACGTAGCGAGTCCCATAAATGCAGTACAAGTTGGTGCGGTGGCAAGCACAAGTATTGTCCCGCAGCCACCAAGAATTCGCACACAGAGCCGTACAGCTCCTTGTATCCTTCCGGATGTGCTTGCAAATCCCGCTTGGCAGCCCACAAATTCTGCAGCACCCCAGTCACTGCCCAACCCAGAAATCAGGTGGAAATAGCAAATTTAACTCCTCTCCTTGATTATTTGGAGCCGTGTTTCACGGAAGATCTGTATGCATTGATTGTGCATCACAACAATTTATATGCACAACAGTTTATCGCCGCCAATCCAAATTCAAACCTTGTCAGACCATTCGCATGAAAACCTATTACTGTTTCCGAATTTAATGTTTTGGCCCTAAAACACAATGAACATTACTTAAAAAAAATGAATTGTGGTTGTATTGGTCCATAGACCCGATTCATCATATCCCTGTGTTCTCTGCTGCCATGTCTAGGCATAGATATGAGAGTATAATGTGTTTTAAGCATTTCCATGACAATACGCTCTGTCGTCCTCGGGGTGACCCTGAATTTGATCGGCCCCACAAAATTCGGTCCCTCATAAATCACCTTAACCACAAATTTGCAGATGTCTATACTCCCCAGCAAAACATCTGCGTTGAGGAGTCCCTCCATTAATTTTTCTGGCCGCCTTGCATTCAAACAAATTCTCCCCAGCAAGAAAGCCAGATATGGGGTCAAAATGTAGGAATTGGGAAACCTGTCCTCCCTAATCCCCCCACCCTGTCCCATGTAGCATGGGATGTTGCTGGTGGGGGGCTGGGCTGCATGCGGTTCCCATTCCCCAGTGGCTGTACCTGTACCCCCAGGTAGTTGGCGACACCCCCCCTCCCCCGTCCTTGGGAAGAGGAGCTGCCACAATGTGCTATGATGGTACTCCTGCACCCTTTAGATATGGGATGGTGGGGAGATGTGGAGGCTCCTGGTTCCTCACCTTGCCTGGGACCTGGTTATTTATTTTGCTTACCATGCAGTCAGGCTTCTCGTAACTTTAGGCCAAGGCTTTGCGGCCTACTGGTATTGCCGATGCCATTTTGCCAATGGGCTGGAGTTCTTTCTACAGACCGCTCAGTCAACTGGAGCCCTGCTCCGGATGGACGATGCTGTGGACCACTTTCTGCAGTGAGCGGTGGGGCCCTGTTTTCTTTATGGCATTGCCCCTTTCTTTCTGCTCCCCCTCCTCCCATGGCAAAAAGGTTCATTCCCACATGAGACCACCTGTGGTACTGAGGGTGCCTGGAAGGATCTGCTGTGGCTTTAGAAGTAGTTCCGGCATATTTTGGAACATTCTTGCATAACTGCTTTATCAGTGTAGATCCCGTAGCCATCCCGGCAGCCAGTACAAAAGATGTAGGGAATCTGTAGCTTTTGAGCATGTTGGGCCCACTTCCCCCATTGCCAAGATCATGTCCTGCTGCTCCCAGGAGCCATTAGAGAAGAGCGGCAGACCATAGCGAGGGGGGCACACTCATCCCTTCAAATATGTTAAAGTGTAGGTCATGGCAATAAAGAAAACCAAAATATTTTTGTACATATTTGCAAACCAAGATTGGAAAGCTCTGGGTCAAAAGTATGCATCAGGATCCCCACCGGCTACCATGCTGTGAGCTCTTAGCTCGGTATAGTCATATATGCGTACAGCCTGCGCCAAGAGTTTAAAGAGGAACTTCCGAGAATGGACTACAAGTCCCAACAGCCTTAGCGGCATAGTTTTCAATGAACCATCATGGTACTGAGGAGCGCCTTAGTAGTTCATTGAAGCTTTCTGTCAGTATATCTGCTCATACATCCCGCACGGCAGGCAGATATACTGAGAGGTGTGCAGGAGACCTGCGTGGCATCAGCCATCTACTGATCACTGGTGCAATACTTTTCAGGCTCCTTTAGACAAAAATATTAAACTGCAAAAAAAATAAATATTTATCATTTTTGTCCAATAGGTGAACTTATTCTTTTAACATGTCAAGTGTTTGGGCATGAATTCAGTTCATTAGGAAGAATAATCATTTATTTAGGCCATTAAGATACATTAACGTTCAAGTGCTCTCCATGCCTCGCATTATTGCACGTTTAGATGCGTTTACATGCATCAAGTGTTTTTTCTGCCGAAATGCTGCTGCTCCTGGATACGCTGACAGTGTTTTTTCTGCTTCTAAACACCTATAAATGCCTATGTGTGCATGGAGACATAGGCTAACATGCAAGGCATTTAGAGGCAAAAACACCAGACGCCCCTAAAAGCAGCTTTTTTAATGCCCACTATGCATGAGGCCTAAAACTCAGCAACTTTCCAGTGCCTGGGGTTCAGCGCTGTCTTCCTGCAGCCAGTTTTTCTCTCTGCAGTGGGTCCCCGGCACCCTTATCTTTGATAGGAGAGCTGGCTGTGGCTTCTTGAGAAACCAGTCTACTCCCCACTGTGCATGCGCAAACTCGTGCCGCATTTTGAATCATCCTGCAGCCTCCTGGGACATGTGATGTGTCCCGGGAGAGATGCGAGCAAAGGACACTATCTTTGCCTAGCCAAAAATTGTGAAGGGGGGTGTGGCAACAAATAAAAAATGGTACCCCCTCATCTAAAAAAACAAACATAACTTGGTTACAGGCTGGGGGGAGGGAGGGAACCAGCGGAACATCACTTTTTGAGTGAAGTTCTACTTTAAAGGGATAAAAATGCGCATGTAGTCATGAGCTGTACAATAAAATATAGTACATACATCGAAATTAAACTGACCAATGCCTTTGTTTTTAATGCCTAGAAAATAAAAGCTGCAGAGCTTATTGTCTGCAATGTGTTACAGGAAAACCAGGAGATTAAAGAACTTGCGGATGAGGCAGCTATGATTGAGTCAGTTAATCTTCAAAGGCTTAGAGTACTGGAGCAGAGGAACCGAGAGCTTTTGGCACAGCTTGAGGCCACTACACAAAGTAAGTGACACCAGAATATAAACTGCCTGATTGCAGCAATCCTGAGATCATGCCACATGGAAGTGCCGGCTGATCGCTGAACCAAAGATCGGATCGGCAATGTACGGCTCTGCGATATAGTAACTCAGATGCGATGACCTCATGTCACTTCCGGGTTACCCAGATATAAAGAGCGCCATTTGTAAAAATGTAAAGCGTTCGATGATACTGATCTTGGTGTGATCAAATACTATTAAGGGCAGAGGAGGGATTTGGGGTCTTGGAGACCCCAGATCTCTCAATAAAGAGAACCTGTCACATGTGATTGCTGTCACAACGAATGTTTACATTTCTTCTGACAGCAATAAAAGTGACCCAAATAAAATTTAAAGCAAAAGTGTACAAAAAAATAAATAATTTAAGAAAGAAATGCAGCACTGACAGGCACAGATTGGTAGCACTGCCAGGCACTTTTGGGGTTACACTGATAATCGGTTCCCTGATTATCGGTGTAGATGTCTACTTTGACAGTTGCCAGTTATCGGCAGTACTTTCTTCACGATGTGAAAGTGCTGCCGATAGCCAGCAAGTGTATTTACATGGTGACCAGCTGTGATTGGCCCATTACCGGGTCATAAGATCAGCTGTGCTCAAAGGACACAGCGATCACAGAGAGCGCCAGGTGCACGCCGCTGGGAGGACATCACAAGACACCCTCCCACAAATGGATGACCCTGTAGCCGTCATTTGGCTATAGTGCGGTCAGGAAGTGGTTAAGTGAGAGATAGCAAAGGCTTGGGCTCTAATCACCGTACCAAAGACGGCGACGCATAATGAAACCGAAGAATCTACTACAAAAGGTGAACTAAGCCCTTTAACATTAGGGAGTTTATTGATTTGGTGTTGAAAAACGATGGAGAGTGAAAGCATTCAGGATGACTTTTCTTCATCATTTTTCAGCAATGCAGGAAACCCAAAGAATTTGCTACCAAGATTCAGCAGAAAGATGACAAAATAAAAGAACATTTTCTACGGTTGCAGAAGATCTGTAAAGTGCAGGTGAGAGTTGGTCATTGAGCAATAATATGGAAATGTCATTATTGTAAAGTATACCTGAGGCAGTTTCTGGAAATGCTCGTTTGCCTGGCTATGGACTGACTGGCATAGAGCCGGCCATACACTGTTACATTAAAAATGACTGTGCTGTTGTTATATTTTATTTAAACAAGGTGAAGTTTTCCTTTTCACATTTTTCTTCCTCGTTTCATAGATCTTTTTTTTTTTTTTTCTCCAAACAGGCGGAGATGCACAGAATTGCATGAAAACATCCGTTGTTTGCAAATGTTCCTGGCGTTATTGTTCTGGAATTTACGTTCTATGTATGTTATTTATTTTGACATTTAATTTGTTCAGTTACCCTCTGGGACCTCTGATCCCTATTTGGGTTTGTGTTTACACCAAGACAGCTGTCCCAAATCTTGTGTATTCCATAAACTCCAATACAATTACAGTGAACAGGCCGTCCATATAAAGTGAAGAACCTGCTTTCGTCCGCCATTCCCACTGCTGAGTGATCCACCACCATTGATCACAAGCCTCCTCACTCACCAGATTCCATTGACTTCCTCCTTTTTTGGATCACGTCATTTAAATGCCAATGGAACACCGTTTGACCATTTGATGAGGTGACAGCGGAGAGAGGTGTGGAGCAAGGAGGTCCTGGTGATTTGGGACTTTTGCACTTGTATAGGATATGTGGATTTGTTTTAGAATTATTTGCAGTCATTTATTTGAGGCATAAATGTTTTTCTGAACATTTTTTGTTTACCTATTATTGACGGTAGAAAGCAAGCGCCATCGGTCGTACATGTTTATTCTTCGTCATTTTTCAGGTTTGAGACTTCTTGGTGAGCCATCTATATGAAAGGCGAGAGTTGGTGCCAGGGATGGTCTGTATTGTGTGGACAGTTTGGTCAGATGCCGGGTCCTCCTGAAAAAGGATCGTGCCACACTCCTCAGATCATCTAGAGCCATCAAACAGGCTGGGGCTTTCAGAAGACAGGCTGAGCAGTTGAGGAGACAGGCTAAGGAGTCAAAAAGGCATGTTGAGGAGGCAGAGATGGTGGCTGAGCATTTCATATATGACAATGACAAGCTGAAGAAGGTATGAGGCACCAACATACATGAAACCTGTAGATGAACATTGCTGGATATTTATGCACAATACATCTGGTGCGGTTTGGCACCTGAATAATGTGAGTGGCCACTTGATATGTTTTAGTAAAATAGAGTTTTGAAAGGATAAAGCACTATTGTGTTTTTATTTTTTTTCACCATGTATGCTGAGAGGAGGAGGAGGGATTAAGGAGAGTGGGGATATGTGAAGGAAGATTCCATTGCCAGGATACACCGGTTATATGTCCGCTTCAAGGGACACATGCGGTTTTTTGACCTAACTTTTTGTAAGGTCAAAAACTCCAGGTGAGGGAACATCCGGTGTTTTTGGTGGAGGATTTAATCACATGAAGATGAAACACGAAATGTACTAACGTTGAAGAAATCACTATTCAGAGACTTTTTTTTTTAATGATTTATAGTCAAGATTATATATTGATAGATGTTTACACATTTTTGGGTTTATTAATGTGTGTTGTAGGAAGTGCGGTACTGTATCTATAGGATTCCTATTCCCTCAAGTAATACATTTTCTCTTTGGTTCATTGACGGACACACCTCCCCAGACAGAAAACTCCCCCCCCTCCCCTTTCTACCCCGTTGGACCCTCGGCCCACCACTGAGTGTCAGGAGGAAGCCGGTTTGCCTGCCGGTGCCCCCTGCTGCTGAGCATTTATGTGGCGCCCTCCAGGTCCCAGAGGGGGATGGTGAGCAGGGGCAGGCTCCTGGCACACAAACGTTCCAGAAGGGAAATCAAGGAGTTGATGCCCACGAGTGGTGACAGTGCAGGGGAGGCATCTACTTCTAGAGATGGCTGGCAGGCTAAAAGAAAAAGGAGGAGGAAGAAAACCAAGGGGACTGTGGAGCAAGCTAGTGGGCCCCAGTCTGGTGGTCCTCAAGGGCCCCCGGATGATGGTATCCTGCATCTCAGTAATGCATTTTCTGTATTGTCCTCCTCGGAGGACGAGGACAAGCAGTCCTCTGTCCATGAAATGGACGCGGTCGATTAAACTTTTTGTAAGTCAAGGTTGAGCATGACCAACTTAATCACTAAGAATGGCTGTACCCGCTCCATGTCGACTTGCGACCGTTAATGTCGCAAGTATTCGCTCTACGGTGGCTCGCTACATGGCCTTCGATTTTCTCAGCCGAGTTGAAGCTGACATTTTGTTTTTGCAAGAGACCTGGCTAGCATCTGTGGCGGACATGCATCTAGCAAAGAGGGAGTGGAGGTATGGGCCCTCCCTCTGGTCTCTTGCGGCCGAGCCCTGTAGTGGAGTTGCGGTCCTTTTTAAGACCGGTTCGGTGGCATGTCGACGAGTGATTGAGGTGGAAGTTGTCAGATGTCTGGTCGCAGACGCTGTCGTGGGGGGGCAATCCTTTCGCCTCATAAATTTCTACGGCCCTCAGTCTAAGAGGGCGAGGAAGAGCCTCCTCACGGCAGTCAAGCCTTATCTTTTTACGTCCCAGCAGGTGGTCTTCGGCGGTGATTTCAACACCATCACTAGGCCGAAGGACAGGGCAGGTGCCGGAGGCCCCCTGGGATAAGAGAGCATCTTTTTGAATAGCGGAGTTAGGGAGGCCGGCTTGGTGGATGTGCACGTTCGTCACTTCCCCAACCTCACTGGTTTCACATACGCCCGAGGTAGTTGTAAGAGTAGACTAGATAGGTTTTTTTTTTTGAAGGGGGACTCTGTCTTTGTGGGCCCTGTGCTACAAACGGTAGAGTTCTCCGATCACGTTTTGCTAGCCGTCACTCTGAACGTTGCCGAGACCCCTCAGAAAGGGCGGGGCTTGTGGCGTCTGAACGTGACGCTGCTGGAGGACTCTGCTGTTAGGAAAGCCTTTGAGGCCTTTTACACGGATCAGGCCTCGCTCCTTGAGCGGCTGTTCCCGCCTCGAATGGTGGGAAGCAGTGAAGAAGAGATCGGAGGGCTTCTTCCGTGGGGTCTCAAAGTATAGAGCAGTCTCCAAGTACCGAGCCTACCTAGGGCTGCGGAGGCAGCTAGACCACTTGGTGTCCTTGGGAGGCTCCAAAGAACAGATATCCACTCTAAGGCTTCAACTAAGGGAGTGCCAGTATGACCGTCTCGCCTCCCTCGTTCTTGAGAGGGACTACGGGAAATTTAACTCCCCGGATCCTTACAGGAACTGCGGTGAGGCGACGAGTTCGAAGGTCATACACGGCCTGATTGACACTTCAGGAGTCCTGGTTCGGTCCAGGCCGGGAATTCTGGGTGTGGTCAGAGACCACTTTTCGGGCATCCAGAAGCGGAAGCGCTTAGACATGGAGAAAGTCAGACATTTCCTTGACGAGACACCGCTGCCGGCGGTGTCTGACTTTCCTAACTCTTTGACAGAAAGGATTTCAGTGGCGGAAGTAGAGCAGGCCATCGACCCATTGTCATCCAAAAAGATGCTTTCTTTGCTCTGCTTGGCCATCTATCCTTCCACTCCCCTAGATTTTGTACACTGTTTTTGAAATAGGGCTGCAGACGTCTAAAGGGTTAAATGCTCTGCCTTGGCCTAGGTAGATTAGTAGTTTATATATCAAGAACGAAGCATCTGTGAGAATACGCAGCAGCCTTGGCCCGAAACAGGGACTGTAAAAACGCCCATTTATGTGGTGAGGCGCTGTGTATAATTTCTAGGTCGCTTTCTTTCACCTTATTGTAAGTAAGAAAGTCATTTATTTATGAAGTTATGACTTATAACAACTGATAAGAAATGCAAACAAGAGCAAGGGCTGTAAAAACGCCCAGTTACATGGCGGGTAGTTGTGAAGAAAAATTTGGAAAGCTTATTTGACACCGTTGTAAATAACTATACTAATGACGGTATGATTTGTAAATATAAATTAATGATCTGACACATATTGCTATATGAAACTATATACACACTATATGAAAGTAGCAGTTTTCAAATTAAAAATATTTCCAGCTCCAATAGCATATATTAAAGTTGCTGCAGTTAAAAAGCTCGTAGTTGGATCTTGGGATCGAGCTTTAATGATTATAATGATTTATAGTCATGATTATATATTGATATATGTTACCTTATTCCCTGGGATTTTTTTAAATCAACGGCTGGGCAGGGCTGGATATTCTAGATCCAGTGGTCACGCCAGTCTGGCCAACGAGCATGCACACACCTTTAGTTCTGGGTCGGCCGTGACAAAGCCCCATCCTAGACTGGGGTCACCAGTGAGTTAAATGTCTAGCGGGGTCAAATATGACTGGGCCCTGGAGTCTGTGTCACAGTGTCACCCTGGCAGACAGACCACCTACTTCAGTGGTGAGGTGGATCTGTCTCGGCAGTGTTACCCGCAACCCCAGTGGATTGGTATGTAGACGCTTTCCTCCCCTCCTCTGGCATGCACAGGTACTTTCTTGGGGTGGTCGGTCCCTATGGGTTCCCCTTCCTCCCCTGCAGGGTCTGTGTCTCCTACCACCCTCTCCCCCATCCTGTCTGTGTCCTTTTAAGGTATTTTTTATGTTTAGAAACAGCCAAAAGTCGCAGGCTGCTAAGTCAGGGGAATAAGGTGGTTGGTCAAGTTTCAGAATGGGTTTCTAGCCCGTGCTTTCATGTGCAGGAGCATTGTCATGGTTGAGAATCCACTTGACAGGTCCTAATTCCGGTCTTTTGCTCCAAATAGATTCCTGAAGCGTTTCTCATTTTTCACATTTGCGTCCATCCTATCTAATTTTTGTTGGCCACTTTTTGCGCCATCATATACATTTTTCCACCTCTCCTTAAACCACGTATGTCATTAAAAAACACTTGATTTCTTCATAGAATGTTCTCCATAAGCCTGCTGTCACACAGATGAAGTTTCACTCACACTTTTGCCCATTTTCACACAAAATTTGATGTTAATCCTGTGCTCCAGATTCCTGTCACTCCTTTTCCACCAACAGGGCGACGCACACACGTGTTATTTCTTCTACTACTCTGTAAAGACTGAGCCCACTGGTGTGTGACCCGGGAGAGAGCAAGTTAGAACATGACTGAGTGTGAATGGCTGTGCGACTCTCCACCGTAGTGCTACACGTTCCGGGAATTCACTTGTCACACCTCGTACATACATGCACACAAATACTAAAACCAATTTAAACCGGAACCTATTAACCAACCCGTATGTCTTTGGGGTGGAGGAGGAAACCCACACAAGTGCAAGCAGAAAATGCAAACTCCATGCAGAGTGTGCTGACTGGGATTTGAATTGAGGACCCCAGTGCTGCAAGACAGATGTGCTGACCACTTTATATAGAATATGTATTATATTAAAAGATTATAAATGCTTTCATAAATTCTATTCACAGGTTGGTGAGATACCTGGTCACCTTGAAATACAAGAATGCCACCCTCATAACGTTTTGTGATAGGAAGAAGCATGAGACAAAACTGTTAAACATATGTATAAAGCACAAAAAAAATCAAGTCAAGAAATTAAGAAGCGATGGGGAGGAGGCACGGGTGGTGGCCCAATACTTCTTGTATGAAAATGACAAGCAGAAGAAGGTAGGAGACACCAACATACATGAAACGTAACTTTGTCTAGGCTTTTATTGTCTTTGCCCCCAGTGAGAAGATCCCCGCACTCCCTGTTAGGAAAGCCCCTTTTTAGTAAAATAGGGAAGGGTTAGAACCTCTGTCAGGCCATTATTACTGCATGTATATTCCTGTCCTAGTGACAACTCTTCTCATTCCTTTTCCTTCTGTCAGTCACTGACAGATTACACCAGTAGGTGGTACACCAAGTGAATTGTTTCTGTCCTAGGAGGAGGGATGGACCCCTTGGAACTTTAATTTCAGAGTTCCGTTTGTTATATCTGACCTCTAGCGTTCCCTTCTGTCTTGCACAGTTGTGCCGGCTCCTCTCCTGGACCGAAATGGCTTCCTGTGAGCTTCTCAGACTATGGTGCATTAACCGCATCCCGACTGCCCTATAGCAGAAATACTGTGACAGGGCGGCACAGGTGCGCAAAATCACGTATATATCCGATTTTAGGCCAGTGATGTTCGGCCTAAATCGGATGATCGATCCCCGCCCTGTCAGGGATCTTCCTGTACCTGTGTTTACATTACACATGTACAGCAAATGATGAAATCTCTGGGCACATTCCATCCCAGAGAAAGAAAATACAGTGAGTACAAGCAGCACACTTGCACACAGAACACTTTCAGGTCATATTTAACCCCCTGATTGCCCCTCCCAGTTAACCCCTTCACTGCCCTGTCACCGGTGTCATTAGTACAGTGTACAGATTTTTGGCTGATCACTGTATTCCTGTCGCCGGCGACTGCAGATACCGTTAGCGTCCCTCCCAGATGGCGTCAGATTGCCCGTCATTACACCAGTCATCACATTTAACCCCTTGATTACCAGGAACACGATCATATACACTATAAACCTCCATTGCTAGTATAGTGTCTGAACGGATCAATATTTTTAATCAGATCAGCACTAAACCAGCGTTCACGTTAGTATAGTTTCCCCCAAAATGCACCTGCGTTTAGCCCATACACTTACCCCTCCCCCAGCAAGTGCAGTGCCAGTAGATCACTGTTACTTGATACATTGGACACAAAACCGTTGTGTTCGCAGAATCAGGCCTGATCTTTGTTAGCATTTGCTGGTACATTTTTTGTAGCGGTTCAAGCAGTCTCTGACAGCCAGGCGCTCTTTTTCCCGTCAGTTGTACTAGGTACCTATAAATTTAGTGGCCAAAATGTCAATGGAAAGGTACTCTAGTGAAGAGGCCTACAGGATTCTGAACATGTCAGGTGAGAGTGAAGGAGAAGACTCCCTGACAGAATCCGCCTCAGAATACGAACCTATAGGCAGCAGCGGCACCCTGACAGATGGCTCAGACAAAGGAGAAGAGGTCCCTGCTAAGGTCAGGCATACCTGAACCTGTTCCCAGATTGCTGAGATGTTTCCGAATTTAATGTTTTGGGCCTAATCCAAAATGAACATTACTAAAAAAAAAATGAATTGTGGTTGTATTGGTCCGCAGACCCGATTCATCATATGCCCGTGTTCTCTGCTGCCATGGCTAGGCATAGATATGAGAGAGTAATGTGATTTATGCATTTCAATGACAATACGGTCTGTCGTCCTCGGGGTGACCCTGAATTTGATTGGCCCCACAAAATTCGGTCCCTCATAAATCACTTTAACCACAAATTTGCAGATGTGTATACTCCCCAGCAAAACATCTGCGTTGATGAGTCCCTCATTCATTTTTTTGGCCGCCCTGCATTCAAACAATTTCTCCCCAGCAAGAAAGCCAGATATGGGTTCAAAATGTAGGAATTGGGAAACCTGTCCTCCCTAATCCCCCCACCCTGTCCCATGTAGCATGCGATGTTGCTGATGGGCCGCTGGGCTGCACTCGGTTCCCATTCCCCAGTGGCCGTACCTGTACCCCCAGATAGTTGGCAACCCCCCCCTCCCTCGTCCTGGGGAAAAGGAGCTGCGGGTGCACTGCTGCATGGTCTCTGTCCTCCTCCCTTCTCAGAAGCCAGGGGCTACCACAATGTGCTATGATGGTACTCCTGCACCCTTTAGATATGGGATGGTGGGGAGATGCTCCTGGTTCCTCACCTTGCCTGGGACCTGGTTATTTATTTTGCTTACCATGCAGTCAGGCTTCTCGTAACTTTAGGCCAAGGCTTTGCGGCCTACTGGTATTGCCGATGCCATTTTGCTAATGGGCTGGAGTTCTTTCTGCAGACCGCTCAGTCAACTGGAGCCCTGCTCCGGATGGACGATGCTGTGGACCACTTTCTGCAGTGAGTGGTGGGGCCCTGTTTTCTTTATGGCATTGCCGCTTTCTTTCTGCTCCCCCTCCTCCCATGGCAAAAAGGTTCATTCCCACATGTGGGAGACCACCTGTGGTACTGAGGGTGCCTGGAAGGATCTGCTGTGGCTTTAGAAGCAGTTCCGGCATATTTTGGAACATTCTTGCATAACTGCTTTTTCTCCCTACGTCTTCCAGGACAGCCATCTGAGACCTAGAGCTCCTCCCTCCGGATCAGGAAACACACCATCCCCCATGCCTTTAAAAGGCGGGCCTCACATCCAGTTTTTAGTGTTTCCTGAGCCGGAAGGATGGCCACAGTGGACTTGAGAGATGCTTACTTTCACATTCCCATCCATCAGACAAGTCAGAAGTTCCTGAGGTTGGCCATAAGGATAGGGTCGCAGACTTTCCATTGGCAGTTTCGGGCCTTGCCCTTCGGTCTAGCATCGGCTCCCAAGATCTTTACGAAGGTTTTAGCAGAAGCTCTGGTTCCCCTGAGGCTGAGATCAATCTTGGTGGTTCCTTACCTGGACGACTTGCTTTTGGTGGCCGGGTCTCGGCAACAGTTGCTCGAGCACCTGGGAGTAGCCCAGAATCTCCTGCAGGGTCTGGGCTGGCTCATCAACAGGGAAAAGTCGTCTCTTATACCCGCACAGAGGGTGGTTTACCTAGGGTACGAGATCTCTTCTGTAGAGGGAAAGATTTTTCTGCCACGAGAAAAGATCACGAAGATGAATCGGGTGTTGTTAGGGTTGCAGTGCAACCTGCCTGTTTCGGTGAGGGAAGTCGCAGGGGCAGTGGGTCTCATGACATCCTGCTTTCCGGCGGTTCCATGGGCGAGATTTCACCAAAGACCGCTCCAGGCCTTCTTGTTAAGGGAATGGGACGGAAATGTCTCAGATCTGGAGCGGCTGGTCCGGTTTCCGTCCAGAGTCAAGAGATCTCTGTGGTGGTGTCAAAAGGAGAGAAACTTGACCAGGGGTCTGGATTGGAGGCCATTGGATCCACTCATTTTAACCACAGACGCCAGCAGTTTTGGTTGGGGAGCTCATCTACAAGGGAGAACGGCCCAGGGGAGGTGGTCCCGGGAGGACTCCTTAAAGCCCTCAAATCAAAGGGAGCTGTTGGCGGTTTGGAAAGCCTTGGAGGTTTTTCAGGCAGGGTTGAAGGGCCTTCATGTGCAGGTTCGTTCAGACAACATGGCAACAGTAGCATATGTGAACAAACGGGGGGGACAAGGAGTCCTTCGCTGCAGAGGATCGCAGGCGATATTCTGACCTGGGCAGAACAGAATCTGCGATCAATTTCGGCGGTACACTTAAAGGGTTCTCAGAATTCGCTTGCGGATTTCCTGAGCCGACGGCCACTCTCCCACGACGATTGGTCACTCAACCAGGAGGTATTTCAGGAGTTGGTGTCCAGGTGGGGGAAACCGGAGGTGGATCTTTTTGCATCACGGGAGAACAGGAGGGTCGACCAGTTCTTTTCTCTAAACTCGCGAGAGCAGAGCTTGGGGATAGACGCTCTGTCGACCGCTTGGGATTTCGAGCTGGCCTATGCGTTCCCTCCAATCAGGCTGATTCCGGCGGTCCTGCAAAAACTGTTAGGGGAAAGGTCGGATCTACTCTTGATCGCACCTTTTTGGCCGAGAAGGCCATGGTTTTCCCTACTGAACAGGCTGGCTTCAGCTTGCCTGTATCCCTTGCCGGAAAGGGCAGATCTGATTGCGCAGGGTCCTCTTCTGCATCCGCGAGTCAAGACGTTACGGTTGACGGCTTGGTTTTTGAGGAACAGATCCTCAGAGCCAGGGGGTTCTCTGATCAGGTAGTAAAGACTTTGGTGAGCTGTCGCAAGCCGGTAACCAGAGCCATTTATTCAAAGGTCTAGAAAAGATTTACCTCGTGGTGTTCGGACCGACCAGGGCCCCTGGACATTCCGATGGTTTTGGATTTTTTTCAGGAGGGGGCCGATAGGGGACTCTCGATCAGCACCTTGAAAGTACAGGCTTCTGCTTTGAGTATTTTTTTGCAGTGCTCTTTGCAACAAAATCCCTTCGTAGTAGATTTTTTCAGATCTCTCTCCAGGGCTAGGCCTGCTAAGGTGGGAGGTTGTCCGAGTTGGGATCTGTCCCTGGTCCTAAGGGCTTTGGTCCGAGAACCTTTTAAGCCTTTAGAGGAGTCAGCATTCAAGTTTTTAACCTTAAAAATAGTTTTTTTGGTAGCAATCACATCGGCCCGTAGGGTGAGTGAGCTACAAGCGCTCTCTATTAGGGAGCCTTACTTGACCATTCTTAAGGACAGGGTTGTGCTTAGGACTGATCCGGGATTTCTTCCTAAAGTATCCTCCTCTTTTCACAGGTCGCAGGATATTGTTCTGCCGACCTTTTGTTCTTCCTCTGAAGGTAAAGAGGAAGAAAGGCTAGGGTTGCTGGATGTAAGGAGGAGTCTTATAATTTATTTAGACAGGTCCAGGGAATTTAGGAAGTCGGATTCCCTTTTTGTTTTGTTTTCAGGGCAGAGAAGGGGGTTGGCAGCATCTAAAGCCACAATAGGCAGGTGGATTAGGCTGGCAATTGGGGAATCTTACAAGGTCTTGGGGATTCCACCTCCTTTTGTGAAGGCCCACTCAACTAGATCCTTAGCAGCATCCTGGGCGGAGAGAGACGGAGCTTCGCCGGAGGAAATCTGTAAGGCAGCCACTTGGTCGAGGTTTTCTACCTTCGTGAAGCATTATCGCTTGGATATCCTGTCAGATAAGGAACAGGCGTTCGGACGCAAGGTCCTCCAGGCGGTGGACCCACCCTAAGGGGGTACGTTCTCGTTTATCGTCTCAGATGGCTGTCCTGGAAGACGTAGGTAGAAAACCAGAGTTAGACTTACCGGTAACTCCTTTTCTACGAGTCTTCCAGGACAGCCGGTAATTCCCACCCTTCTAATGTACAACCGAGAGAGTTAAGGTTGACTGCATGGAAATGTATTTACGTATATTTGTGTCTTTCAGTGGCTTCCGCTAGTTCTCTTTTAATAACTGGATGTGAGGCCCGGAGGCCCGCCTTTGAAAGGCATGGGGGATGGTGTTTTTCCTGATCCGGAGGGAGGAGTTCGAGGTCTCAGATGGCTGTCCTGGAAGACTCGTAGAAAAGGAGTTGCCGGTAAGTCTAACTCTGGTTTTTCAGTGTAGATCCCGTAGCCATCCCGGCAGCCAGTACAAAAGCTGAAGGGAATCTGTAGCTTTTGAGCATGTTGGGCCCCCTTCCCCCAATGCCAAGATCATGTCCTGCTGCTCCCAGGAGCCATTAGAGAAGAGCGGCAGACCATAGCGAGGGGGGCACACTCATCCCTTCAAATATGTTAGTGTAGGTCATGGCTATAAAGAAAACCGAAATATTTTTGTACATCTTTGCAAACAAAGATTGGAAAGCTCCCGGTCAAAAGTATGCATCAGGATCCTCACCGGCTACCATGCTGGGAGCTCTTAGCTCGGTATACTCATATATGCGTACAGCCTGCGCCAAGAGTTTAAAGAGGAACTTCCGAGAATGGACTACAAGTCCCAACAGCCTTAGCGGCATAGTTTTCAATGAACCATCATGGTACTGAGCAGCGCTTAAGTAGTTCATTGAAGCTTCCTGTCAGTATATCTGCTTGCTCATACATCCCGCACGGCGGGCAGATATACTGAGAGGTGTGCAGGAGACCTGCGTGGCATCAGCCATCTACTGATCACTGGTGCAATACTTTTCAGGCTCCTTTGGACAAAAATAATAAATGCACATTTTTTAACTGCAAAAAAATTAGCATTTATCATTTTTGTCCAAAAGGTGAACTTATCCTTTAACATGTCAAGTGTTTGGGCATGAATTCAATTCATTAGGCAGAATAATCATTTATTCTGGCCATTAAGATACATTAACGCTCAAGTGCTCTCCATACCTCGAATTATTGCACGTTTAGATGAGTTTACATGCATCAAGTGTTTGTCAGCATATCCAGGAGCAGCATTTTGGCAGAAAAGTGTTTTCTCTGCTTCTAAACACCTATAAACGCCTATGTGTGCATGGAGACATAGGCTAACATGCAGGGCATTTAGCGGCAAAAACACCAGACGCCCCTAAAAGCAGCTTTTTTAATGCCCAGTGTGCATGAGGCCTAAAACTCAGGAGCTTTCCAGTGCCTGGGGTTCAGCGCTGTCTTCCTGCAGCCAGTTCTTCTCTCTGCATTGGGTCCCCGGCACCCCCATCTTTGATAGGAGAGCTGGTTGTAGCTTCCTTAGAAACCAGTCTACTCCGCACTGTGCATGCGCTAACTCGTGCCGCATTTTGTTAATCATCCTGCAGCCTCTCGGGACATGTGATGTGTCCCAGGAGAGACCCGGGCAAAGCACACTATCTTTGCCTAGCCAAGGATTGTAAAGGGGGGTGTGGCAACCAGTAAAAAGTGGTACCCCCTCATCTCAAAAAAATAAAAAATATATCTTGGTTACAGGCTGGGGGGAGGGAGCGAACCAGCGGAACATCACTTTTTGAGTGAAGTTCTATTTTAAAGGGATAAAACTGCGCATGTATTCATGAGCTGTACAATAAAATATAGTACATACATCGAATTTAAACTGACCAATGCCTTTGTTTTTAATGCCTAGAAAATAAAAGCTGCAGAGCTTATTGTCTGCAATGTGTTACAGGAAAACCAGGAGATTAAAGAACTTGCGGATGAGGCAGCTTTGATTGCGTCAGTTAATCTTCAAAGGTTTAGAGTACTGGAGCAGAGGAACCGAGAGCTTTTGGCACAGCTTGAGGCCACTACACAAAGTAAGTGACACCAGAATATAAACTGCCTGATTGCAGCAATCCTGAGATCATGCCACATGGAAGTGCCGGCTGATCACTGAACCAAAGATCGGAATGTGTTACAGGAAAAGCAGGAGCTGAAAGAACTTGTGGAAGATGCAGCTATTATTTCTACAACTAGTCTTCAAAGGCTTAGAATATTGGAAGAGAGAAACCAAGAGGTTTGGCAATGGTTGAAGCCACTAAGAAAAGTGACACCAGAATATAAACTGCCTGATTGCAGCATTCCTGAGATCATGCCACATGGAAGTGCCGGCTGATCACTGAACCAAAGATCGGATCGGCAATGTACGGCTCTGTGATATAGTAACCCGGAAGCGATGACCTCATGTCACTTCCATGTTACTCAAATGTAAAGGGCACCATTTGTAAAAATGTAAAGCGTTTGTTCATACTGATCATATCATTTTCCAACAATATGTAAAAGTCATTATTGGAAAGTAAACCTGAGTCAGTATCTGAAATTGCTGGTTGCCTGGCTATGGACTCGCTGGCATAAAGCCGCTCATCTGCTGTTAAGTTGAAAATGACTCTACTTTGTTAAATTTTTTAAACAAAAATTAAGTTTTTCTTTAACATTTTTCTTCCTCATTCCATATATCTTTTTTTTTTTTCTCCAAATAAAAGAAGTAAAGAAAAAAAAGGTCTTCAGATCCCCGTAGGGGGAATTTTTTAGTTCAAATGGCCGCCGCTTAATTGACTTTTGGAAAGCTATATAAATATTCTCCATCTACCATCCCTCTGATTACCTCCAACACCCCCCTTAAAGGGACAGGATCCCATATCTGGCTTGAAGCTGCTTTAACTGCCTCCCGACCGCCATATAAGGAAATGATGGGTGGGCGGTGGTTCTTTCGTTCTGGGAGGACGTCATACGTCTTCCCACCACTCGGGGGCGCAGCACAGCGATCAGTTGTGCGCTGTGTCCTTCTGATCAACGGAAATAAGGAAATGTAAATAAGGAAATGCCGATTATCGGCATTTCTCTCCTCACGCTGACAGCTCGTGAGGAGAGGAGAGACGGTAATCGGCATTCCTCAGAGGGGAATGCACAATGATCACTGTAGCCCCATCAATGCCAGCTGTCAGTGCTCATCAATGCCACCTGCCAGTGCCACATCTATACTTATCTGAGCTGCATTTCAGTGCCACCTAACAGAGCCAGTCAGTGCCGCCTATCAGTGCCAGTCAGTGCCACATATGAGTGCTGCCTTTCAGTGCCCATCAGTGATGCCGGTCAATGCCCATCAGTGCAGCCTATAAGGGCCCATCACTGCAGCCTCATTAGCACACATCAGTAAAGGAGAAAAATTACAAAATTTTATAACAGAAACTAAGAAACTTTATTTTTTTTTCAACATTTTCTGTTGTTTTTGGTGTTGCATGACCGCGCAATTGTCATTCAAAGTGCGACAGCGCTGAAAGCTCAAAATTGGCCTGGGCAGGAAGGGGGTATAAGCGCCCTTATAGGTGAGGGGTTAAAGTACAAAGATGTCTGACCACTTCTACAAGGTTAATGATCGGGAGAATGAAGGAATCCGTACCGGTTTGGCATTACTAAGCACGATTTGATTGCTCGGAGGTCAGAGTTCTGTGTTTTAATGGTGCGGGATTTGAGCACATGAAGAAGCAAATGAAATGTGAAAAGTTGGATTGTTTGCAATATCACTGATTATTTTACATTTACTTGGACTTGGTTTATGGACATTTATTCGATATATAGTGTTTATTACACTTTATACACCTTCCTATGCATTTTGTTTTTTATTTATTTGCAGCGCAGCATTGTTTTATCTATGACTCTGACTGTACCACCTCCTTTAGATTCACCAAAACTAAACAATTCTTAATTTATTATTCAATTTAGTATAAGGACATGACTGCTGATTGGATACAAAACAACTGATGGTAGACCTAAAGGCATGTACAACGAAAAAGGAAAAGAAGTTCTCAAATGTCTCATGAAGAGGAAACAATTTAAATTAAAGAAAATAGAGCAGTTAATAAAAGAATATAAAGAAAAATTGGAACCTCTTAACCATTAGCCGCCCGGCCAATGGCCGTTTGGCGGCTTCAGAAGTGTCTCTGCACTCCGGGTGCACGCCATTTGGCGTGCTCCCGCACATGCGCCATTTGCGCTAATGCAGAGCGGCGCAGCAGTGCGATCTGTCACCAGCCGTGCACCTCGGACACGGCCGATGACAGATCCGAGTACCGGCTCCCGTTGCTGGTACCATGTGACCTGCTGTGACCAATCACAGCAGGTCACATGACAGTTGTATAAAATGGATGGCTTCATTCATGATGCCATCCATTGTATACTAGTGCCTAGCTGTGAATGGTCACAGCTAATCACATGCACATGTCATGTGATTAGCTGTGACCAAATCACAGCTAAGCACAAAAAAAAAAAAAAAAAAAAGCTGAATGAATCGATTTCATTCAAGTAAATGCTTGCTTATAGCTGCCTTTCAGTGTCGCCTATCAGTGCCCGCCGGTAACGCCTAACAGTTCCAATCAGTGCTGCCGTTCAGTGCCCACAAGTGATGCCTGTCAATGCCCACAAGTGATGCCTGTCAATGCCCACAAGTGATGCCTGTCAATGCCCATCAGTGCCACCTAACAGTGCCCATCAGTGAAGGAGAAAAACTACTTATTTACAAAACTTAATACATTTTCAGTCTTTTTTTAGTTTGTTTAGCAAAATATAAAAATCCCAGTGGTAATTAAATAGCACCAAAAGAAAGCTCTGTCTCAAAAAAATTATCAAAATTTTGTTTGGGTAGTGTTGCATGACTGCGAAATTGTCATTCAAAGTGAAAACTGGCCTGGGCAGGAAGGGGGTGGAAGTGCCTGGTAGGCAAGTACCTAAAGGGATATACCCAACATAGTGTTTCCAAGCATTATGCCTTATTCCATAACAAGGATCCATCCTCCTTACAATTTTGGGGAATTGAAACTTACAAAAGACACTGGAGGGGTAGCAATAAGGTGGGGGTCCTGAGCCAGAGTAAATCGAGATGGATATATGAGCTCAGTACTTTGGCTCCCATGAATATAGAATTTGATATGTATTGCTTTATTTCAGATTATTAGTCCACAGAGAGGGGATTTAGGCTGATTTATCTACATCCATATAATGATGTTTTATGACCCTGATACACATATTAACCCCTTGAGGCCGAGCGTACACAAATTAGCGGCCTCAGAGAACTGGGCATTTTTCCGTGGGGCCGCAAATTTGCGTACCTGTTTTTGTGCTGGGAGCGCGCCGCCCTGCACAAAGACTGGGGTGTCAGTGAGAGCCCCGGTTCCCATTCTAACATTGCGGATTGAAACTCAGGTATCACAGCTAATTGACACAGTAGTTGCGGTTCAGGACAGGTATTACATCAGGTTCAGGTAAGGATTTTATCCTGTTCACAACTGATTACATGTGCGGTTTAGAAACTGGCCCCGTAGAGGATAATAGGCTGTAATCTGCCCTTGAACCAGACCGAACTGCTCAAAAATCGAACAGGACTCTTTTTCAATTCGCACAGCCAGTGCACCAGACATATGTGAACAGGCACCAGAGGAAGCAATGTTCTTTCACATGTCACACGAATTAGATGAGGTTCAAACAATTGGCATATATGTGAACCAACACTTACTCATTGCAGTTCTCCCCATCTCATTCGAGGAGGTTTAGCTCTTAGCCGATATGAAATGGTTGGAACTTGGTGCATGCTGATAATGGGGAGGGGTAAAAATAAATAAATAAAAACAGCTCTGATTGCATACAGTCTGATTATTGAGTTGGGTTCTCCTTGACCCACCAGCTATATTCTCTGCAGAATTTGTTTAAAAATTGATTTCTAAACTGTATTCTGTTCTGTGCTAATAACCGGTCCATAAAGGATCACCATGAATGTAGGGACAGACACCCCCAGCTGTGATTTCCCATCAGCCTGCTTCATGGGATAGGATTTAATACTTTCATTGTATAATACTCTGCAGTATACCAGAATTGGGGTTCTGCGTACCTCTGGATGCATGAATGCTGTGTATGTTCAGTACACGAGGACCGGGACCGCACTGTGAGGGTTCCATCTAGCCTAGGATCAGGTTTGCTGCGTATGTACCCGGCGCTCATGCAAGTCTGTGATGCAAAACGTAGCAATGAATCCCTGCTCTAGCCAATCTAATCCGCAGCCTCACGAGGGGCCTGGAACTTCTATACACCCCTGATCACAGGTACATGACTGAAGCTGAAGAGAGACCCCGGCACCAGACCAGACATCACCAATCAGTCCACAACATTAGATGTGCATTTTAGGCACGTTATGTTCCTGTAAAAGCCTCCATTGTGTGGACATCCCAAAGACAGCTGCTGGGTACCGCCATCTTGGATGTGATGTCAGCAGACTCAGCGTTGTCACTCAAGGAACACTATAGCAGGGGTAGGCAACCTCAGCCCTTCAGGGACGGTAAAAGTCCCATTATGCCTGTGGCTGTCAGTCATGCAATGCCTCATGGGATTTGTAGTTACATAACAGTTGAAGCACCAAGGCTGCCAAACCTTGCTCCACAGTATTCCACTTTGCTCCTCCCCTGGCAGCTACATAAAAGGCTATGTAGGGAGGTGAGGAGCTGGAGCAGCACTGACAGTAACTAGACACTCCCAGAAATGGAATGTCTAATGTGCAAGGTATAAAGGGGCTGTGCTGGAGATGTACTCTCCTGGAGTAGTCAATGGTTCTAGTAAGTTCAGAAGCACAATGCCAACAATTACAAAACACAATTTGTCTCTTTAAACCACTCATGTCCTCCAGTGCACAGCCCCATCTATACACTGCAGTCACAGCGGAGCTACACTCACATCCTAGGCTGCCTTACATTAACTGTGCTACGGTCTGTCCGCGCGTCACAAAGCTCCACCCTGTCACCTCCCTGGAGGGGCTATGGATGCTAAATGCTGCACCACTGCTACACACATCTGGAGGAAATGGATGAACCATTCAGAGTAGGAACACCAGTCCATACTTGTACAACTTAAGGGGGCAATACACCAGGTTTTGATATTACACACAGATGACCTGAATAAAAGTCTGCCTGTCTTCAGGGTACGTCACAAAAGATGCCTAATCTGATAATCAGAATTGTAAAAACACGGAACTACTCATCAGCACAGGCATGTTCACATCGGTAACTAATTAATTAACGCGGAGCTGTAAATGGAGCGGATGTTTGGGGGCGGTAATAAAGAATGTAAGTCAATATACCCAAGACACCGGGACCCACTGGGGAGAGGCACATGCAGCATCAAAATCTTCGAGTAGGTCGTCTACAGTCTGTTCCACTTCACTGATGACCAGAATCGGATCAAAGTACTGTGCATAGCGAGTGCGGAGGACGTCAGAGTCGGCACGAAGCTTCTGCAGTGCATCCGACTACAAGGGGGGGGGAAAACACCAGACACAAACTGATTAATATTATTATTATACAGGATTTATATAGCGCCAACGTTTTACAACACGAGGGCAGACAGTACAATACAGGAGGAATCAGAGGGCCCGGCCCATCAGAGCTTACAATCTATGATCAGATACAATAAACACAACACTGAGACTGATAATTCTTAGGTGAAATGCATTGAACTCCATCTCCTTAAAAAGTTCTGCTGAAGGATTGGTGATCATGTGATTACTGTGATTGGCAGTCACAGGGGTCACGTGATCGATATCTGTTCCTCCTGGCTACTGATCGTTATTCCAGACCAAGAGCTGTCTTTGACAGCTCAGTCTCTGTGTTGGGGGCGCACTCTCAGCAGAGAAACATTGGCCGCCCGGTGACGCATATGTGTGACCTGCAAGCGTTAAAGCCCACCCTTTTGCAAACGCACGTGTGTCATGCACGCAGCGACAGGCTAATGGACATCCACTTGAATAGCAGCCTGTATACACCCCTTCTTTACTAGGCGATTTTTCAGTGCTGTGATAGTTTGACTGACAATTGTTTAGTAATGAAAAATCTGTCCTCAAATTAATTTTATGGATTTTAATCACTTCAGCCCCACTTTTTGTTCACATTTTAAAATCAGTATTTTTTGCTACAAAATGTCATAGAACCCCCAAACACTAATAAATATATATATATATATATATATACATACATACATACATACATACACACACACACATATATACACACACACACCACACACATATATAATGTTCATATATTTATAGTTTTTTTTTAAAGCTGAGGCCCTAGAGAATAAACTGGTTGTTTAATTTTTTTTATTTCACACGGTATTTGCGCAGCAGTTTTTCAAATGCAATTTTGGGGGGAAAAATCCTCCTTTTTTAATTTTAGTGCAAAAAACACAATACATATCCAAATTTTTTGTAAAATATAAAAGATGATGTTACGCGGAGTAAATTGATACTAATCACGTCATGCTTTTAAAATTGTGCATGCCCGTGCAAAAGTGAAAAACGGTGTAAATTTTATAGGCGATAGACAACACTTTAAAATCCTTTAGCGGTTACCACCTTAGATTTACAGAGGAGGTCTGCTGGTAGAATTACTGCCCGTGATCTAACTTTTGCGGTGATATCTAACTGTTTGCCTTTGTGCAAGAGCACAGGGGGAAAGGGCTCTTTAACCATTTCAATACCGGGCAATTTTACACCTTCCTGCCCAGGCCAGTTTTCAGGTTTCAGCGCTCTCACACTTTGAATGACAATTGCGTGGTCATACAACACTGTACCCAAACTAAAATTTGATCATTTTCTTCACACAACTAGAGCTTTCTTTTGGTGGTATTTAATCACTGCTGGGGTTTTTATTTTTTGCTAAATTAACAAAAAAAGACCAAAAATTTTGAAAAAAACACACATTTTTTTTTGTTTCTGTTATAAAAGTTTACAAATAAATAATTGTTCTTCATAAATTTAGGCCGAGATGTATTCTGCTACATGTCTTTGGTGAAAATAACCCAAATTAGGATGTATTATTTAGTTTGTAGGAAAGTTATAGAGTTCACAAACTATGGTATAGATCTGAATATTGATCAATCCTGAAGTACTGACAGCCAATCTAATATCTTGAGGTCCAAGAATGTCAGAACAGTACAGATATCCCCCAAATGACCCCTTTTTGCAGAGTAGACAGTCCGACGTACTTCATAAGAGGAATGGCGAGTTTTTTGAAGTTGTATTTTTTTGTCATAATTTTTCGGAAAATGAAAAAATTAAAAAAATTATTTTCACTATTTTTTTTTTACATACTGTCACCAGTGCAGTACAGCGTCATCATATAACTGGCATGGCGGTGAACAGCGACACTGACTGGTGACAGTATGAAAAAAAAATATATATATATATATATATTTTTTTTTTAATTTTTTTTAATTTTTTTATTATATTTAATTTTTTATTACATTTTTTTTTATTTTTTTTAAGATTTTTTTTCATATTTTACTATGACCAAAATAGTACAGTGTTACCATAGTAACACTGTACTACTTTGGGGAAGTGATCAGTATTTTTTTTTTTTTTTTTTTTTACACAATTTGCTTATAGCAAAGAATTACTTTGCTATAAGCAAGCATTTACCTGAATGAAATCGATTCATTCAGCTTTTTTTTTTTTTTTTTGTGCTTAGCTGTGATTTGGTCACAGCTAATCACATGACATGTGCATGTGATTAGCTGTGACCATTCACAGCTAGGCACTAGTATACAATGGATGGCATCATGAATGAAGCCATCCATTGTATACAACTGTCATGTGACCTGCTGTGATTGGTCACAGCAGGTCACATGGTACCGGCAACGGGACCCGGTACTCGGATCTGTCATCGGCTGTGTCCGAGGTGCACGGGCGGTGACAAATCGCACTGCTGCGTCGCTCTGCAACCGCGCAAACCGCGCATGTGCGGGAGCACGCCAAATGGCGTGCACCCGGAAAGCTGCAGCGCTTTTCAAGCCGCCAAACGGCCATTGGCCGGGCGGCTAATGGTTAATTTTTTTTTTTTTATTTATTAACTTTTTTTATTTTTACACTGTCATTTTAATTTTATCACTTTTATTGCTGTTACAAGGAATGTAAACATTCCTTGTGACAGCAAGACACGTGAGAGGTACTCTTTATTGAGGGTTCTGGGGTCTATAAGACCCCAAATCTCTCCTCTGCACTTTGAAAGCGTTCAAAAGACCAAGAACTGTGTTTTTAAATGCTTACAGATTTGTTAAAACAGCATCGAACGTTTCAGAGTAAACCGGAAGTGATGTCAGGTCATCGCTCCCGGTTTACAATAAAGGAGAGCCGATGAAAGACGATTTGGTTGGTCGCTCAGGACTCCCGATAGGATAGGAGATCCAGAGAGAGTGGTGAGAGGCTGCGGGAGGGTAGCAGGGTTAGCTAGTCCGACTGCCTGTACAAGAGAGTCGGCTCTAAAGAACGGTACCAGGATGATGCCTGCAGCTGCATGCATCATTCCGGTATAAACCACTGAAAGTCCAGCGGCATATTGGTAAGTCGCTATTGCAGAAAAGGTTCTAGGGGTGGGGGCGGAGTAACATCTTCATTCACTTACTTTGTCAGCATCAGTAGGAGACGCAAACACAATGAATGGAGCCAGTTCTGCTATGCGCATCATCTTCAGAGTCTGGGAGACCAAAATAAATCGGTGAATGAATCAATAAAATAATTCCCTAAATGAAAAAAATCTTTGTGACAATCACTACCATACATGTACAGTGGGGATTGAAAGTTTGGGCACCCCAGCTAAAAATTTGTATTAATGTGCATAAAGAAGCCAAGGAAAGATGGAAAATCTCAAAAAGGCATCAAATTACAGATTAGACATTCTTATAATATGTCAACAAAAGTTAGATTTTATTTCCATCATTTACACTTTCAAAATAACAGAAAACAAAAAAATGGCGTCTGCAAAAGTTTGGGCACCCTGCAGAATTTATAGCATGCACTGCCCCCTTTGCCAAGCTGAGACCTGCCAGTGTCATGGATTGTTCTCAATCATCGTCTGGGAAGACCAGGTGATGTCAATCTCAAAGGTTTTAAATGCCCAGACTCATCTGACCTTGCCCCAACAATCAGCACCATGGGTTCTTCTAAGCAGTTGTCTAGAAAACCGAAACTGAAAATAGTCGACGCTCACAAAGCTGGAGAAGGCTATAAGAAGATAGCAAAGCGTTTTCAGATGTCAATATCCTCTGTTCGGAATGTAATTAAGAAATGGCAGTCATCAGGAACAGTGGAAGTTAAAGCAAGATCTGGAAGACCAAGAAAAATATCAGACAGAACAGCTCGCAGGATTGTGAGAAAAACAATTCAAAACCCACGTTTGACTGCACGATCCCTCCAGAAAGATCTGGCAGACACTGGAGTTGTGGTCACTATTCCACTATAAAGAGATACTTGTACAAATATGGTCTTCATGGAAGAGTCATCAGAAGAAAACCTCTTCTACGTCCTCACCACAAAAATCATCGTTTGAACTTTGCAAATGAACATATAGACAAGCCTGATGCATTTTGGAAACAAGTTCTGTGGACCGATGAGGTTAAAATTGAACTTTTTGGCCGGAATGAGCAAAGGTACGTTTGGAGAAGAAGGGGCACAGAATTGAATGAAAAGAACCTCTGTCCAACTGTTAAGCATGGGGTTGGATCAATCATGCTTTGGGGTTGTGTTGCAGCCAGTGGCACAGGGAACATCTCACGAGTAGAAGGAAAAAGGGATTCAATAAAATTTCAGCAAATTTTGGATGGTAACTTGATGCCATCTGTGAAAAAGCTGAAGTTAAAGAGAGGATGGCTTCTACAAATGGATAATGATCCTAAACACACCTCGAAATCCACGGGGGATTACATCAAGAGGCCTAAACTGAAGGTTTTGCCATGGCCTTCACAATCTCCTGACCTCAACATAATTGAAAATCTATGGATAGACCTTAAAAGAGCAGTGCGTGACGGACAGCCCAGAAATCTCAAAGAACTGGAAGACTTTTGTAAGGAAGAATGGGCAAAGATACCTCAAACAAGAATTGAAAGACTCTTGGCTGGCTACAAAAAGCGTTTACAAGCTGTGATACTTGCCAAAGGGGGCAGTACAAGATATTAACTCTGCAGGGTGCCCAAACTTTTGCAGACGCCATTTTTTTGTTTTCTGTTATTTTGAAAGTGTAAATGATGGAAATAAAATCTAACTTTTGTTGACATTTTATAAGAATGTCTAATCTGTAATTTGATGCCTTTTGGAGATTTTTCCATCTTTCTTTGGCTTCTTTATGCACATTAATACAAATTTTTAGCTGGGGTGCCCAAACTTTCGATCCCCACTGTATATAATGAAGATAATACTAGAGAAGTAAAAGGAAATAAACAAATATGACATTTAAAACATAAGTGGACTTTAGGATGTGCGCTCATAATTTTTTACCCTTCTTTTCCTTGAGCTCACCAAACCCACCTCCCCTCTTCCACAGATCCAGATGTGCCTCAAACTATGACCGTGCCTGCCCAATTGTCTCCCTTAGAAGTCTTTGGGGCTATAAGGGCACTTTCACACTATTCTGTAGCAAAACGCGGTAAAAACGCATATGTGTTTTTTCCGCAATTGCGATGTGTTTTTCACAGGACATGACTCAAAAACCGTATCAAAAATGCAACATATATTCAATGCATTTCAATGGGGTGGTGCGCCCCATTGATTAGCATCAACGGGAGAAATAGTGCCCCATCATTGGTGTCAGTGGGAGGAATAGTGCCCCATCATTGGTGTCAGTGGAAGGAATAGTGCCCCATCACTGGTATCAGTGGGAGGAATAGTGCCCCATCATTGGTGTCAGTGGAAGGAATAGTGTCCCATCATTGGTGTCAGTGGAAGGAATAGTCCCCCATCACTGGTATCAGTGGGAGGAATAGTGCCCCATCATTGGTATCAGTGGGAGGAATAGTGCCCAATCATTGGTGTCAGTGGGAGGAATAGTGCCCCATCATTGGTATCAGTGGGAGGAATAGTGCCCCATCATTGGTGTCAGTGGGAGGAATAGTGCCCCATCATTGGTATCAGTGGGAGGAATAGTGCCCCATCATTGGTGTCAGTGGAAGGAATAGTCCCCCATCACTGGTATCAGTGGGAGGAATAGTGCCCCATTGATGGCGTCTCCACGCTTAGGTGGCAGGGAGGTGTCTAACAGGAAAACCAGGGGGGACAACCTTTCACTGTTTATACCCTACATTTAGTTTTTATTTATTTCATTACAGGTACTTATATAGCGCCGTCAATTTACACAGCGCTGTACATATATATTGTACATTCACATCACTTGGAAAACCCCTTCAACTATCATCAACCATCACCATCACCACACGGCATTACATTTACATTCCCTCACACTTCTCACTATAAAAAGAATAAAATGAAGAAATAATTGCACCGCCACATCATCCGTCACCAACACCTCGCCTTCCCCTACCCCTCCATAAGTCATCCGTCACCAACACCTCGCCTTCCCCTACCCCTCCATAAGTCATCCGTCACCAACACCCCGCCTTCCCCCGCCCCCCCCCCATACGTCACCAACACCCGGCTTTTCCCCACCCCTCCATACATCATCCGTCAACAACACCCCGCTTTCCCCCACCCCCTCATACATCATCCGTCCCCAACACCCCGCCTTACCCCACCCCTCCATACATCATCCATCACCAACACCTCGCCTTCCCCTACCCCTCCATACATCATCCTTCACCAACACCTCGCCTTCCCCTACCCCTCCATACATCATCCGTCACCAACACCCCGCCTTCCCCCACCCCTCCATACATCATATATTACCAACACCCCGCCTTCCTCCACCCCTCCGTACATCATACATCACCAACACCTCACCTTCCCCCCACCCCTCCATACATCATCCGTCACCAATACCCCGCCTTCCCCCACCCCTCCATACATCATCCGTCACCAACACCCCGCCTTCCCCCACCCCTCCATACATCATCCGTCACCAATACCCCGCCTTCCCCCACCCCTCCATACATCATCCGTCACCAATACCCCGCCTTCCCCCACCCCTCCATACATCATCCATCACCAACACCCCGCCTTGCCCTACCCCGCCTTTCCCCACCCCTCCATACATCATCCATCACCAACACCTCACCTTCCCCCACCCCTCCATACATCATCAACATCCCGCCTTCCCTCACCCCTCCATACATCTGTGACACTCAGACAACCTACATATCTGTACAATCGTAATGTGGACACTCACGTGGTGAAGGATAAGCAAATCTCTCCGGATATTTAGTAAGTAAAGTATTTCTTATGTGACTACGACCCACTCCGCTGACACCTACAGAAGAAGCCAGAAGAGAAAACAGAATCCATTGAAGTAGGCGGTTTGTAGACACGCATGATTTCTAGATGTCACTATTGCATTCGGCTGTCCTGGGTCTCTCTCTCCTCATAGGCTCACTGGCTGCGAGTGACAGTAGTGGGAGCCAATGTCTCCCGCTGCTTTCTCAGCCAATGAGGAGAGAGAGACCCATGACAGCCTCTTGCGCACATCGCTGGATCAAAAGGGATTCGTGTAAGTATTAGAGGAGCTGGGGGGGGGGGGGGGGCATTTGTAGAATGCATAAATGAAAAAAACCTTCAGCCTTTACAGCCACTTGAAGTTAATCTGCTTATATTTTGCCTTTATTGATCCCCACGCCATGCTAATGATTTTTTTTTTACCTCATTTCTTTCCATACAGTATTAGGGGCCCAGTGATGTTACTGGGTCTCTGTGCTTCTTAATGCAATGCCCATATTCTGTACATATCTTCCTGAAATCCTCACAGCCCCCTGCCTCAGTACTCCACTCAAGAGCCCCAAATCTTGATATAAGCAGTGGGCTGTCTCTTGGGAGGAGTTGTACATATAGCAAAATGCTGTGATAGGTGGGTGTCAGTCTGGAGAAGTGGGCTGCAATTGCATACAGACTTCTGTAGGCCAACATACAGCACTGGGATAGGTCCATCCAGAGCAAAGATGGGCAACTGTGTCCCCTCCCCCACTACAAAATGCATGTTGTACCGCCCCACATTCATTTTCTGTCCTCCTTGCTCTGCTGTGCCCAGGGCAGTTCCCCCTCCTGCCCACCCCTTGTCCCGGCCCTGCCAACATGTGATACTGAGCCCCCTGATGACTGAAAACGAAAGGAGTGGGCCAGGGCTAGTCAGATTGGGGAGGAAAGAGCTAGATACTGCTGGGAGTCTTTCAGCCAGGAAATGACATGCTGCAATTTCTGATGCACATTGTGAGAAGCTCACAGTGTGCAGTAAAATCAGAGTAAGCCACTTTAGTCCAGAAGGAGAGGAGCCGGTACAACTGAGCGAGACTGAAGGGAAAGGGCAGAATTCAGCTTTAAAACTTGTTTAAAACAGCGGTCACATGATTGGAGGACACAGCGATCACGGAGATCGCTAAGGGCGCACATTTGTGTTCTATTAAAAAAAGACATATGTGCTGAAAGTCCGCGCCCTGCGCGCTCCCAGCACACATGTCCGGTACTCACGGAAAGGTCCCGATCTCCTCTTTCGGCACATATCTTTTTTTAATAGAACACAAATGTGCGGCCGCTCAGCGTCTAGGCCCAGATGCCGGAAGGCCACACATTTGCGGTTAGCCGGCATGAAGAGGTTAAAAAACCAAAAACAAGTTTTAAAGGTGAACTAAACCCCGCCTCCTGAAACTCTTAAAGGGCCGGGAGGCGCCGGCGTGAAGGGGTTAATACTTAATTTTGGCTCTAAATGATTTCTATGGCTGGGAATCTTAAGAACCTGGGAGTGTTCAGCAATAGCCTGTTATTATCTATTCATAGAAAGCAAAAGGGACTCTAATGATCTCAGACTGGCTGACGGTTACGAATGTTCAAGGTTCAGGGAAAAGGTTTTACCTGTAGGGGTGGCTTGCGGTTACTTTGTGTGGGGGAAACCTTCAGCATCACCGTTCCTTTACTTTCTTTCTACAGAAGAGAAAAAAAAAGAGAAGACGTTACAATGCTACCAGCTTTATTAATAATCCTCCCCACCCGTACAGATCATGTGATATCCAAAAAAATTGCATTGCATCTGCCAAGTTTTTACAATCAATAAATGTAATACTGAAAACAAGCAGCACCCCAGAAATGCTTTGTGGCTGATGATATTGTAGATTAATAAATTAGTAGGAAAAATTAATAATAGCGCCTATGGTCAAAATTGTATAACTTACTAATAGTGTACCAGCTGCAAAAAAACCACCATATATAAAGTGTACCAATTAATAAATAATTTGCGCTAGTAAATATATATAAATATATGTAAAGAAATCATCAAATCATAAGTCCAGAAAAATATATATATACCAATACCACAGAAAAATATAAAAAACTTTTTAGGTGCAAAAAAAAAAAACTTTTGTGCAAAAGGAGTGTCTCAATATAAAAAAAGTGTCTCAAAATAAAAAAATTTCACCAAAAAACCTTGATAATATAATGGCAGATCATCCATAAAAATATCTTCAGAAAAGGAAGCTCTCCAACACACCGATCCTCATCGATCGAAATAACAGGATGAAAAACTTTGTAGTTAATCGAAAATCCACTTCTCCAATAGAAAAAGGACCACCTTCAAACGTATCCATGGGGGGAAATGCCAAGCACTCGAGAGAAACAGAAAGACTTCATGGTGCAATATTATAAAAACCAATTCCTTTATTAGATACTCATTGCACTTACTCAAGAGGTGTCCCAGCCGACACCAGCATCAACAGCATCAACAGCAATCACATAAACGAGCCTGACTACTCAGCACATGTGCAATAGCTGGCAGTCAAAAACGTAATGACATCACATCAATCAAGCTCCGCCCTACGCGTTTCGTCATCGACGTCCTCACGGAGCGGAAGATATTTTTATGGATGATCTGCCATTATATTATCAAGGTTTTTTGGTGAAATTTTTTTATTTTGAGACACTTTTTTTATATTGAGACACTCCTTTTGCACAAATGTTTTTTTTTTTTTGCACCTAAAAAGTTTTTTATATTTTTCTGTGGTATTGGTATATATATATTTTTCTGGACTTATGATTTGATGATTTCTTTACATATATTTATATATATTTACTAGCGCAAATTATTTATTAATAAATTAGTAGACTTAAACCCAAAATTCACAATTACAGTGCAAAATCAAGTCCCAAAGTAATTTCCCAAAAAATTATGCAAAAATAAAATAATCTAAAATATAAATACATCAATCAAATAAAATACAATAAAGTCCCAAAACACAAAGTGTCCAAATGATAAGTCCAAACTAAGATCAGATCTTGATAGGAAGACGCTTCCTACTCTTCTTCTACTTCTTCAGTGGAGTAGGAAGCGTCTTCCTATCAAGATCTGATCTTAGTTTGGACACTTTGTGTTTTGGGACTTTATTGTATTTTATTTGATTGATGTATTTATATTTTAGATTATTTTATTTTTGCATATTTTTTTGGGAAATTACTTTGGGACTTGATTTTGCACTGTAATTGTGAATTTTGGGTTTAAGTCTACTAATTTATTAATTATTGGTACTTCAAGGGGAAGGATATTGATATGACTTTAAGGGATTTTTGAAGGTTTTTTTTATTTTATGTGTGCTGATTTATATTTATATTATGATATTGTAGATTAACCACTTGCCAACCGCGCTATAGCCAAATGACGGCTACAGTGCGGTTGTCTATTTGTGGGAGGGCGTCATATGACATCCTCCCAGAATCAGCCCTCCCGCACGCCCCCGGCGATCTCCGTGATCGCTGTGTCCTGCGGACACAGCTGATCACGTGAGGTGGTAAAAGGCCAATCACAGCGGCTTTTTACCACGTGATCAGCTGTGTCCGATGACACAGCAGACCACCGGTAAATGCAGGTTCCGGTTATCGACTGCACTTTCATCACGCTGTCCTAGCGTGAGGAAACTACTGCCAATAAACGGCATTTGTCAGAGGATGGATCGGCACCGATCAAGGCACTGATGAGCAGTACCCTGATGAGCAGAACCCAGCAGTGCCACCCACCTGTGCCCATCAGTGCCACCCACCTGTGCCCATCAGTGCCTAGTAGTGCCACCCACCAGTGTCCAGCAGTGCCACCCATCAGTGCCCTGTAGTGCCGCCAGTCAGTGCCACCTATCAGTGCTCATCATTGTTGCATATCAGTGCAGCATCATCAGTGCCACCTATCTGTGCAACCTATCCGTGCCCATCAGTGCAGACTCATCAACGCACATCAGTGAAGGAGTTTACCTGTTTGCAAAATTTTATAACAGAAACAAAGAAAAACATTTTTTTTGCCCTTTTTTCGTTTATAGCGCAAAAAAAAAACACCCAGTGGAGATTAAATGCCACCAAAAGAAAGCTCTATTTGTGTGAAACAAATGATAAAAATTTCATATGGGTGCAGTATTGCATGACCGCGCAATTGTCATTCAAAATGCAACAGCAGTGAAAGCTGAAAATTGGCCTGAGCAGGAAGGGGGTATAAGTGCCCAGTAGGCGAGGGGTTAATTGGGGCAGCACAGTGGCTAAGTGGTTAGCAGTTCTGCCTAGCAGCACTAGGGTTTCTGGTTTTAATCAGCACCACTTGCCTGGAGTTTGCATGTTCTCCCTGTGCCTGTTTAGGTTTCCTCTGGATAAACCGATTTCCTCCCACACTCCAAAGACATACTGATAGGTTAAATGTCTCCTGTGTAAATTGGCCCTAGTATGTGTGTATGAATGTGAGTTGGGGACCTTAGATTGTACACCCCTCAAGGGTTAGGGACTGATGTGATCCTACAATATATATGTAAAGTGCTAAAGTGCTGCATAAATGGACGGCGCTATATAAGTACCTGTCATAAAATAATTGTTTTGTTTTTTTTGCTCAAGGATTCCAACAGCACACTGGGTTAGCTAAAACAGCACTATAGTTATGTCCTTTCAAGCAGGCTGGCTTCAGTTGAAATCCAACAAAGTCCAATAAAAAAAAAAAAAAAAGGAGTCACAGACACAACTCATTCTTTTTTTATACAATTATTTGAGTTTTGAAATGAAACAACATACAGAGAACAGAGCTCAAAGTCCAATGGAACCGTAAATGAGCATTAGGCACGTAAGGGAAGTATGAGCCGCACAATTTTCATAAAGAGCGCAAAACAATGTGAGTGTGGCCATGTCAAAAGTGCCACCAAAGGCTGAACTCAACCTACATACAGACATTAACCTCCTTGGTGGTATTCCCGAGTGTAGCTCGGGGTAAAATTTCTATACCAAAAGCGGTAACCCCGAGCTACACTCGGGCTTACCATGCGGCGTTGCTCAGGGGGTCCCTGCAGCACTTACCTTGTCCTTCGCTCCCGTGATGTTTCCCCTGCAGCGTCCCCGGCCATCTCCTGCGGCCGATGCTGGCATCCGGCTTCTGTGTTCCGGTCCCCGTGACGTCGGGACGTACGGGCGCCGGAACCGGCGGGAAATTTGAAATTTTTAAAAAAATGTCATTTTTGCTGTCTCAATGCATTTCACATACATTTTGTCCCGAGTGCTTTGTCCTGTGCCCTGCCTGCATTTTGACTGTTCTTTCTGCCTGGAAACTTAGAAAAGTCCATGGCGTCCAACAAGCGTCCCTTTACGTCAAAAGCGGTTTTAGACCGGCTAGAGAACAGCGATAGTAAATCAGAACCACTTGCAGAATTGAGTGATAATGATTCGTGGGGGAAATTCATCATCAGACACTGAAAACGATTTTGCGACTTTGCTCAGCGATGTGCGAATTTGCCTCTGTATTTCAAAATTTCAGTGTTTTTGGTTTGATTATATTATTGAATTAAATTTATTATTATTTTTTATGATTATTTATTAAATTATAATTTATGATTTCGTGCTTCAAGTTTTATCACACCCGGGATGTTTACTAGACTCTTGTTCGGACAGATTTCAGTGAGTTATTACTAAAAATTACAGCCTACAATAAAAAAACTACATATTTCCATGCAAAATAATGTACCGCTTTCAGCACAAAAAATCGGAAAGAATCAGACCGCCGAGGAGGTTAACCTCCACTGAGAGACGGTTACTGCAAGGTTCTCTTGTTTGGGTGTGGGGGGCAGCACAATAGGGGAGGTAATGAAAGACAAAAAGGTAATCCGCATATTAAGCCACCTTGTGAGTCCACTAATGTTGGGGTTCTGGTGGACGTTAGGCTAAAAAGGAAAAGAGGAGGGGTGAAAGTGGACAGCCTTGGGGTGTACCGTGCGATAAAGAGAAGTAGGGAGAAACAGCCTCATCGGCAGCAGATGGCGCAGTGCAGGGAGCCCCTATCCATCGGCACATACGTTCGCCAACCCCGATATGTGACAAAGTCGCTGTCAAGGAGTGCCAATCCACTCCAATCCAAGGAGTGCCAAAATGCATCTGCGCTACCTACTGTGTATTCTACAGAAACTCCTAAACCTCCCCAATATCTCATCAAGCCAAAATGCGTCTGCGCTACCTACTGTGTATTCTGCAAGAAACTCCTAAACCTCCCCAATATCTCATCAAGCCAAAATGCGTCTACGCTACCTACTGTGTATTCTGCAAGAACTCCTAAACCTCCCCAATATCTCATCAAGCCAAAATGCGTCTGCGCTACCTACTGTGTATTCTGCAAGAACTCCTAAACCTCCCCAATATCTCATCAAGCCAAAATGCGTCTGCGCTACCTACTGTGTATTCTGCAAGAACTCCTAAACCTCCCCAATATCTCATCAAGCCAAAATGCGTCTGCGCTACCTACTGTGTATTCTGCAAGAACTCCTAAACCTCCCCAATATCTCATCAAGCCAAAATGCGTCTGCGCTACCTACTGTGTATTCTGCAAGAACTCCTAAACCTCCCCAATATCTCATCAAGCCAAAATGCGTCTGCGCTACCTACTGTGTATTCTGCAAGAACTCCTAAACCTCCCCAATATCTCATCAAGCCAAAATGCGTCTGCGCTACCTACTGTGTATTCTACAAGAACTCCTAAACCTCCCCAATATCTCATGAAGCCAAAATGCATCTGCGCTATCTACTGTGTATTCTACAAGAACTCCTAAACCTCCCCAATATCTCATCAAGCCAAAATGCGTCTGCGCTACCTACTGTGTATTCTACAAGAACTCCTAAACCTCCCCAATATCTCATCAAGCCAAAATGCGTCTGCGCTACCTACTGTGTATTCTACAAGAACTCCTAAACCTCCCCAATATCTCATCAAGCCAAAATGCGTCTGCGCTACCTACTGTGTATTCTACAAGAACTCCTAAACCTCCCCAATATCTCATAAAGCCAAAATGCCAGAAACGGCATGTTTGTGCCCGTGCAGTGACATGCGTTTTTTTTTACATGCATTTGCAGAGCTTGCATTTCCTCTCCAGTCACTTTCGGCATCTTTTTTTCTTTGGGCTTTTATATGCACTGCATTTACATGCATTTGTTTCTGTGCATTTGAAGTGCAGAAAAATTCTGGTAACTGTACTATTTTTCATTGCAGTAGTGTAAGCTATGCCCATAGGATAACTTGTTTTTTCTACGGTCTATGCAGTGATGCATCCCACTGCGTCCAGTGTGAATGGAGGCCCTACAAAACCAACGAGTCCCAAAGCTGGACTATACATCAGGTAGAAGATAAGGCTGCAGACCAACTAATCAGGGACGTCAGCACTTCTCTTTCTGTACTTGCACAACGCTGTCTGGTGTCCCTGTTTTATGTAGACTAACCACAAATATCAATGATATTATCCCGGCCTCTCTCACCCCACTGGACATGGAGGAACCCTTGAAACAACTTTCAGGTCTCAGGGAACTTCTGCCTATAATTACTAGATCTACAACCCATGGTACTTTAGCATGGTGGCCAGCAGGAAGACCGCCCTCCTGAGCCTGGTGGGGCCAGGGGGAAGAATGCCCTCCTTACAATGGTGGCTAGAGAGGAGAACGCCCACGTTATCCTGGTGGCCACTGGGAGGAGCGCCCTCCTTACGCTGCTGGCCACTGGGAATAGCGCCCTCCTTACGCTGGTGGCCACTGGGAACAGCGCCCTCCTTACGCTGGTGGCCACGGGGAACAGCGCACTCCTTACGCTGGTGGCCACGGGGAACAGCGCTCTCCTTACGCTGGTGGCCACTGGGAACAGCGCCCTCTTTACGCTGGTGGTCACTGGGAACAGCGCTCTCCTTACGCTGGTGGCCACTGGGAACAGCGCCCTCCTTACGCTGGTGGCCACTGGGAACAGCGCCCTCCTTACGCTGGTGGCCACGGGGAACAGCGCCCTCCTTACGCTGGTGGCCACGGGGAACAGCGCCCTCCTTACGCTGGTGGCCACGGGGAACAGCGCCCTCCTTACGCTGGTGGCCACGGGGAACAGCGCACTCCTTACGCTGGTGGCCACGGGGAACAGCGCACTCCTTACGCTGCTGGCCGCTGGGAAGAGCGCCCTCCTTACACTGCTGGCCACGGGAAAGAGCGCCCTCCTTATGCTGCTGGCCACGGGAAAGAGCGCCCTCCTTAAGCTGCTGGCCACGGGGAAGAGCACCCTCCTTACGCTGCTGGCCACTGGGAAGAGCGCCCTCCTTACGCTGCTGGCCACTGGAAACAGCGCCCTCCTTACGCTGCAGGCCACTGGGAACAGCGCCCTCCTTACGCTGCTGGCCACGGGGAACAGTGCCCTCCTTACGCTGCTGGCCACGGGGAACAGCGCCCTCCTTACGCTGCTGGCCACGGGGAACAGCGCCCTCCTTACGCTGCTGGCCACGGGGAACAGCGCCCTCCTTACGCTGCTGGCCACGGGGAACAGCGCCCTCCTTACGCTGCTGGCCACGGGGAACAGCGCCCTCCTTACGCTGGTGGCCACTGGGAAGAGCGCCCTCCTTACGCTGCTGGCCACGGGGAAGAGCGCCCTCCTTACGCTGGTGGCCACGGGGAAGAGCGCCCTCCTTACGCTGCTGGCCACGGGGAAGAGCGCCCTCCTTACGCTGCTGGCCACGGGGAAGAGCGCCCTCCTTACGCTACTGGCCACGGGGAAGAGCGCCCTCCTTACGCTGCTGGCCACGGGGAACAGCGCCCTCCTTACGCTGCTGGCCACGGGGAAGAGCGCCCTCCTTACGCTGCTGCCCACGGGGAAGAGCGCCCTCCTTACGCTGCTGGCCACGGGGAAGAGCGCCCTCCTTACGCTGGTGGCCAGGGGGAAGAGCGCCCTCCTTACGCTGGTGGCCAGGGGGAAGAGCGCCCTCCTTACGCTGGTGGCCAGGGGGAAGAGCGCCCTCCTTACGCTGGTGGCCAGGGGGAAGAGCGCCCTCCTTACGCTGGTGGCCAGGGGGAAGAGCGCCCTCCTTACGCTGGTGGCCAGGGGGAAGAGCGCCCTCCTTACGCTGGTGGCCAGGGGGAAGAGCGCCCTCCTTCAGAGTCAGAGACACTATACACTGGCCCCTCATACTACACGGATGCAAAAACGCAGTTTTTTTCAATATTTTGTAACTGACAGAAAGTATTGATTAAAAATTCGGTCTATCAGTAACTTTTATTTAGGTATGAGAGATCGCCAGCAAGTGATTGATCATCAATTAAACAGATGCAACACATGCAGTATTGTTCTAATACAAAACTGACTGCAAATATCAATCGGTAACAAAGGCCTCATTCACAGCGGTGTATTGAACTGCACGCCCGGGTGAAGGGCCGTGTTTGCCCGTAGGGGACGCACAGGGGGTTCCATGCATCCCATTCAGGTCTATTGGGACACAGCGGCTCTCTGGACGCAGCGACTCGTCCCAATCTGATTGCGGTGAGGGGATCCGAACCCACACAACTGTCCAATCGGGTTGTCTGTGCAGCCGCTGCGTCCCAACAGATAAATAAAAAGATGGAACACATGCGATCTGTCAGAAACATGAGTACCAATCCGATAGCCATAAGGGGACCCACCAAACAGTCACATTGGGTTGTCTGTGCAGCCGCCGCATCCTGATAGATCAAATCGATGCAAAACGTGCAACATTCTTCCATATGGTGCAACATCACTTACAAGTGCGGCGGCAAGTTGGCTCCACAGCGCTAGATCATGTACTGAGTACGTGATCCAGCGCTTCCGGGTAGGGGGCGCACACACGCCAACCCTGCTGTGCTGTGATTAGACAAGCATGAGCCGATCAGCAGGTCCCAGCCAATGACTGACAGCCAGGACCCAAAGATCGTCGAAAACACTGACAGTACAGACCTCTGTGTATGTAAACAATACACAGCTATGCCCTGACAGTGGGGATGTGACGATTTTTGCTGCGTTGCAAAGCAGGGAATAAAGACCAGCTCATCCCCTAGTAAAAGTACACACGCAAAGCACTGGCATTCGCTTTACCCTTTGATCGCCCCTAGAAGTTAACCATTTCCCAGCCAGTGTCAGTGTATATAGTATCACTGTTTGTCACAAAGTGTCAGTACCCCCTGGTTCACACCAGATCCGACTTTGAAACCATGCGACCTTACTTAAAGTGCTACAAAACCCACAACAGTACAATCAGTCTGTATATGCAGTAAACCATGCTGGTTATACTCACTGTGGAACCTAAGGGATTAATCCTCTGCATTGTGTAAAACCGCTGTTTGATCCTGTCTTCTCTGATCCTCCCCTTCTTCCAGTGAACCCCCCCTCTTATCTCCTGATAGGACCGTGTGGAGTCACTCTGCACAGTTTGATGTGTATTGCTAGAGATTTTTTTTTTTCTTGGGAGAGTGCATGTGATCAGCACAGGGCCAATCAGCACTGTCCAGACAGAGATCAGGGGTCCTGCATCCACCTAGAGAATGTAAACTCCTCCAAAAAGTATTTACCAGTGCTCTGCTGGACACTGATAGAAGTCACAAGACTGCAATATACTGCTGATGAGAAAAGGTATTTATCAGTTTATATTTACTAAATTAATTGCATTTTCATGTTGTGTGTACTGTGGGAGACCAGATATAGTGAATGCAGGGTCCGGGGAGAGCGGATATGGTGAATGCGGGGTCCGGGGAGAGCGGATATGGTGAATGCGGGGTCCGGGGAGAGCGGATATGGTGAATGCGGGGTCCGGGGAGAGCGGATATGGTGAATGCGGGGTCCGGGGAGAGCGGATATGGTGAATGCGGGGTCCGGGGAGAGCGGATATCGTGAATGCGGGGTCCGGGGAGAGCGGATATAGTGAATGCGGGGTCCGGGGAGAGCGGATATAGTGAATGCGGGGTCCGGGGAGAGCGGATATAGTGAATGCGGGGTCCGGGGAGAGCGGATATAGTGAATGCGGGGTCCGGGGAGAGCGGATATAGTGAATGCGGGGTCCGGGGAGAGCGGATATAGTGAATGCGGGGTCCGGGGAGAGCGGATATAGTGAATGCGGGGTCCGGGGAGAGCGGATATAGTGAATGCAGGGTCCGGGGAGAGCGGATATAGTGAATGCGGGGTCCGGGGAGAGCGGATATAGTGAATGCGGGTCCGGGGAGAGCGGATATAGTGAATGCGGGGTCCGGGGAGAGCGGATATAGTGAATGCGGGGTCCGGGGAGAGCGGATATAGTCAATGCGGGGTCCGGGGAGAGCGGATATAGTGAATGCGGGGTCCGGGGAGAGCGGATATAGTGAATGCGGGGTCCGGGGAGAGCGGATATAGTGAATGCGGGGTCCGGGGAGAGCGGATATAGTGAATGCGGGGTCCGGGGAGAGCGGATATAGTGAATGCGGGGTCCGGGGAGAGCGGATATAGTGAATGCGGGGTCCGGGGAGAGCGGATATAGTGAATGCGGGGTCCGGGGAGAGCGGATATAGTGAATGCGGGGTCCGGGGAGAGCGGATATAGTGAATGCGGGGTCCGGGGAGAGCGGATATTGTGAATGCGGGGTCCGGGGAGAGCGGATATAGTGAATGCGGGGTCCGGGGAGAGCGGATATAGTGAATGCGGGGTCCGGGGAGAGCGGATATAGTGAATGCGGGGTCCGGGGAGAGCGGATATAGTGAATGCGGGGTCCGGGGAGAGCGGATATAGTGAATGCGGGGTCCGGGGAGAGCGGATATAGTGAATGCGGGGTCCGGGGAGAGCGGATATAGTGAATGCGGGGTTCGGGGAGAGCGGACAATTTCAAAGCCGCATGTCAGTGTGACTTCAGGAGCAGCTTGGCAGACACCTGTACAACTTCAGGCACACATGTCTAGGCAAGTCACAAAACAGAGCAGGAACATTTCTCCAATTCCCCCCCCCCCAAATCTCTGTGGCACCGCAAAGTCAGAGTCGCACCGATTTTTAACGGTTCTGTTGCCGGCAACAGGGTGCGACTTGTCATGTGGATTGAAACCGTCAAATCGCATAACAATCGCCCCAGTGTGAACCAGGGCTTAGTGGGGTTTATTTATTGAAGCCGTTTCACTCAGCATCTGGTTCATGGGAAAAAACCTGAAAGCTGACTGATTTCCATGCAGACGTGCGTGGAGATTCTGAGTGAACCAGCTTTGGTAAATAAGCCCCAGTGTCACACTGACTGCCTATTACAGTCCAGCTTTAACCTCTGACGACCGGGCTACAGCTACAACGCGGTCGTCTAGTTCTGAAAGGGCGTCAATTGACGTCCTCCAGAACCGCACCTCCCATGCGCCCCAGGCGAGCTCTGTGATCGCTGTGTCCGTCAAGACACAGCTAACCACGACATGGTAAAGGGCCAATCACAGTGGCCCTTTTACCATGCGATCAGCTGTGCCCAATGACATAGCTGATCATAATGAAAATACAGTGGCTGGTGATTGGCTGCACTTTCCTCCCGCTGCCACAGTGTGGTGAGAGAGGAGAGCCGGTGATTGGCAAATGTATTTAAAAAACCAGAGGCAGCCCAGTGCAGCCCCAACAGTGTCCATCGGTGCCGCCAGTCAGGGGCCATCAGTGCTGCCTACCAGTGCAGCCTCATCAGCGAAGGAGAAAAAACACCCGTTTGCAAAATTTTATAACAGAAACAAAGAAAGAAAAATTTTCAAAATTTCTGGTCTTTTTTGTTTGTTTAGCAAAAATAAAAACACCCCAGCGGTGATTAAACACCACCAAAAGAAAGCTCTGACTCAAAAAAATGATAAACGTTTCATTTGAGTACAGTGTTGCATGACTGCGCAATTGTCATTCAAAAGGTGACAGCGCTGAAAGCTAACAGGAAGGGGGTTGAAGTGGCTGGTACTGAAGTGGTTAAGTCGCTGATCGCCGCCATTACTATATTAAAGCGGAGTTCCACTGACCCTGTCAAAAAATAAAAGTCAGCAGCTGCAAAAACTGTAGCTGCCGACTTTTAAAAAACAGCCACTCACCTGTCCCTCGGTCCCGCGGTGTGTCCCCTGCAGCTCGTTTCACAGGCTGTCCTGTATTCCAGGTGGCCTGCATCTTCAGTGTGGGCACCCGGCTGCGACTGCTTGCGGCTTTTACTGTGCATGCACGAGTAGCGCTGCGCTTCATGAATGGTCCTGTAGTCATCTGGGACCTGTCACGTGTCTCACACCTTCCGCTTCCAATCACCTAGGCAGTCGGACCGGAAGTGGGAGCGGGTACCTGTCAAATTCGGGTACCCGCTCCCTGCCCGCAAGGTGCCAATCCTTGATGGGGAGTGGGCGAGAAGTCCGCACCCTTTTGGGTGGAGCTCCGCTTTAAAAAAAAAAAAAAAATACAATTCCTGTATTCCTGTACAAATCACGAGGTTTGCAGACGCCACAACTTTCCCACAAACTATCAATATATATTTATTGAGATTTTTTTTTCCTTACCGAAGGCGCGGAGCGGAATACATTTTTGGCCTAAATTTATGAAAAAAATTCAAATTAAAAAAAAAAAAAAAAATTTAAATCAGAAAGTAGGATATATATAATTTTTTTTTCAAAATCTTCAATCTTTTTTCGTTTGTGTTGCAAAAAATAAAACAACCCAGCGGCAAATAAATACCACCATAAGAAATCTCTATATGTCTCAAAAAAAAAAAAAAAAAACAAACAAAAGAAAAAAGATAAACATTTCATATGGGTACAGTGTTGCATGACTGCGCAATTGTCATTCAAAGGGTGACAGCGTTGAAAGCGGACAACGGGCCTGGGCAGGAAGGGGGTAGAAGTGCCCGGTAGGCAGGAAGGGGGTGGAAGTGCCCGGCAGTCAGGAAGGGGGTAGAAGTGCCCGGCAGGCAGGAAGGGGGTAGAAGTGGCCGGTGGGCAGGAAGGGGGTGGAAGTGCCCTGTAGGCAGGAAGGGGGTAGAAGTGCCCGGTGGGCAGGAAGGGGGTAGAAGTGCCCGGTGGGCAGGAAGGGGGTAGAAGTGCCCGGTGGGCAGGAAGGGGGTAGAAGTGCCCAGTGGGCAGGAAGGGGGTGGAAGTGCCCTGTAGGCAGGAAGGGGGTAGAAGTGACCGGTGGTCAGGAAGGGGGTAGAAGTGCCCTGTAGGCAGGAAGGGGGTAGAAGTGCCCTGTAGGCAGGAAGGGGGTAGAAGTGGCCGGTGGGCAGGAAGGGGGTGGAAGTGCCCTGTAGGCAGGAAGGGGGTAGAAGTGACCGGTGGTCAGGAAGGGGGTAGAAGTGCCCTGTAGGCAGGAAGGGGGTAGAAGTGACCGGTGGGCAGGAAGGGGGTGGAAGCACCCGGTGGGCAGGAAGGGGGTGGAAGCGCCCGGTGGGCAGGAAGGGGGTGGAAGCGCCCGGTGGGCAGGAAGGGGGTAGAAGTGGCCGGTGGGCAGGAAGGTAGTAGAAGTGCCCTGTAGGCAGGAAGGGGGTGGAAGTGCCCTGTAGGCAGGAAGGGGGTAGAAGTGACCGGTGGTCAGGAAGGGGGTAGAAGTGCCCTGTAGGCAGGAAGGGGGTAGAAGTGCCCTGTAGGCAGGAAGGGGGTAGAAGTGGCCGGTGGGCAGGAAGGGGGTGGAAGTGCCCTGTAGGCAGGAAGGGGGTAGAAGTGACCGGTGGTCAGGAAGGGGGTAGAAGTGCCCTGTAGGCAGGAAGGGGGTAGAAGTGACCGGTGGGCAGGAAGGGGGTGGAAGCACCCGGTGGGCAGGAAGGGGGTGGAAGCGCCCGGTGGGCAGGAAGGGGGTGGAAGCGCCCGGTGGGCAGGAAGGGGGTAGAAGTGGCCGGTGGGCAGGAAGGTAGTAGAAGTGCCCTGTAGGCAGGAAGGGGGTGGAAGTGCCCTGTAGGCAGGAAGGGGGTAGAAGTGTCCGGTGGGCAGGAAGGGGGTAGAAGTGCCCGGTGGGCAGGAAGGTAGTAGAAGCGCCCAGTGGGCAGGAAGGTAGTAGAAGCGCCCGGTGGGCAGGAAGGGGGTGGAAGCGCCCGGTGGGCAGGAAGGTAGTAGAAGCGCCCGGTGGGCAGGAAGGGGGTGGAAGCGCCCGGTAGGCAGGAAGGTAGTAGAAGCGCCCGGTGGGCAGGAAGGGGGTGGAAGCGCCCGGTGCTTCAAGGGTTAAGTCGCTGATCGCCGCCATCACTAGTATATAATATATAAAATTCCTGTATAGATCACGAGGGTTGTAGACGCCACAACTTTCCCACAAACTGATCAATATACATTTATTGGGATTTGATTTTACCGAAGACACGGAGCGGAGTACATTTGGGGCCTAAATTTACGAAGGAATTTGATTTTTTAAACATTTTTTTCATTGCAAATGTTTTATAGCAGAACATAGGAAATATATATTTAAAGTTTTCGGGGTTTTTTTTTTTTTTATATATAACTCCCCCCCCTCCCCCAAGGTGATAAAATACCTCAAAGAGAAGCTCTACTTGTGTGGACAGAAATGAGAGACATTTGTCAGGTCCAGGAATGCAGAATTCCCCTCCACCACACAACATCCGGGGACTCCTCCTCCTGGGCCCGGCTGGGACATGAGGTAATGCTGGGACTAGTAGTTCTTCTGCAGGCCGTTAGCCCCGCCCCTCACTCTGGTCTCGGTTGAGTTCCCGCCTCCTTGTTGAGCCATGACTGGATGTCGGCTGCCTTCCCGCCAATTCCCTTGTTTAGAGGAAGTGTTCCGAAAAGGAAGTGATGTCATCGTTCTCCCGGCGCCATCTTTGTTGATGGCTAGTGCCGATTTATCTGTATTTTCTAAATTACAGGAATTTATCGCACTAATTCTGGAGTTCGCAGTAATGTGACCCCCGACTGACGACCCGCCGGAGAAGATATGAGGAGAGGTGGGAATGCTGGGACATGTAGTCCATATACAGCGAATCCTTCATAGAGGTGTCTGGGGAGAGCGGGGCATGCTGGGACATGTAGTCCATACAGAGAATCTTATAAAGGTCTATGAAGAGAGCGTGGCATGCTGGGATATGTAGTCCATACAGAGAATCCACCTTAGAGGTCTATGGGGAGAGTGGGACATATAGTCTGTACACAGAGAATCCTCCAAAGAAATGTATGGGGAGAGCGGGACATGTAGCCCATAAACAGAGAATCCTCCATAGAGGTCTATGAGGAGAGCGTGGCATGCTGGGACATGTAGTCCATACAGAGAATCCTCCATAGAGGTCTATGGGGAGAGCGGGGCATGTAGTCCATACACAGAGAATCCTCCATAGAGGTCTATGAGGAGAGCGTGGCATGCTGGGACATGTAGTCCATACAGAGAATCCTCCATAGAGGTCTATGGGGAGAGCGGGGCATGCTGGGACATGTAGTCCATACACAGAGAATCCTCCATAGAGGTCTATGGGGAGAGCGGGGCATGCTGGGACATGTAGTCCATACACAGAGAATCCTCCATAGAGGTCTATGGGGAGAGTGTGGTCCATACACAGAGAATCCTCCATAGAGGTGTATGGGGAGAGCGGGGCATGCTGGGACATGTAGTCTGTACAGAGAATCCTCCATAGAGGTCTATGTGGAGAGCGGGGCATGCTGGGACATGTAGTCCGTACACAGAGAATCCTCCATAGAGGTGTATGGGGAGAGCGGGGCATGCTGGGACATGTAGTCCGTACAGAGAATCCTCCAAAGATGTATGGGGAGAGCGGGGCATGCTGGGACATGTAGTCCGTACACAGAGAGCCCTCTAGTGTGAAATCTGCACATGGAGAGATGAAATAATAGGCCGCAGTGTTCACAATGAACATTACAAGTAAAAAAAAGTTTAAAAAAAAATAAAATAAAATGAAATAAATAGATGAACTCTGCTCTGTATTCAACATTCTCCTAAATCTGATCATCTTTATTGCATCCAATAGGAAATATTCCAGATATTTCATATATAGTGCTGAGTTCTATAGGATGTCATTATAAGGAATGAATAGGATCCTATCCAGCTCTGCTGATGGTAATATAAATGTATATAATAATAGGAGGCGCCTTCCTCTACTCACTTCAAGAACTCATTATATAACCAAAATAACCCAGTGATTCCAATAATGTGTCGCTGGCCCTTTAAGATGATGTTTTTGTAAACACTCTCGCTCGCCCTTCCCCTCTAGCTCTCTCTCGCTCTTCCCCCCCCTCTCTCTCTCTCTCTCTTTCGCTCTTCCCCCCTCTCTCTCTTGCGCTCGCCCTTCTCCTCTCTCTCTCTCTTGCGCTCGCCATTCTCCTCTGTCTCTCTTGCGCTCGTCCTTCTCCTCTCTGTCTCTCGCTCGCCCTTCCCCTCTCTCTCGCCCTTCCCCTCTAGCTCTATCTCTCTCACTCGCCCTTCCTCTCTCTCTCACCCTTTCCCTCTCTCTCCCCCTCTCTTGCGCTCGCCCTTCTCCTCTCGCTCGCCCTTCCCCTCTCTCTCCCTTTCTCTCACTCACCCTTCCCCTCTATATCGCTCACCCTTCCTCTCTCTCTTCCCCTCTCTTTCTCGCCCTCCCCCCTCCCTCTCTCGCCCTTCCCCTCTCTCTCGCCCTTCCCCTCTCTCTCTCTCTCTCTCGCCCTTCCCCTCTCTCTCTCTCTCGTCCTTCCCCCCTCTCTCTCTCTCTTGCCCTTCCCCTCTCTCTCTCTCGCCCTTTCCCTCTCTCTCGCCCTTTCCCTCTCTCTCTCTCTCTCTCGCCCTTTCCCTCTCTCTCTCACTGTGATCACATGACCAGATTTGACCTTTCCGCGCAGCAGTGCAGAGGCTCTCAGTTTGAGTTTCTTCTTATCAGAGTCAGACGCATTTTGAAAAGCTCCTGATAAGTTCTCATTCTATTACAAGACTTAGTGATCAGCGAGTGCAGATTTTCTATTTTTTGTAAATTTTCTGTACTAATTTAGTGGCAGTTTGCCACCTATATAAAAATGAGGCAGCAGATCCTCACCGTGTTTCTTACCCTGCTGTTTGCATGGGGAAGAAAAAAATACGTCCCCGACCACTCTCCAGAGATCCCGATACACCTGAATGAGAACATCGATGGAAAAGTGCAGCAAGTGGAAGAATTAGTAAGAGAAACGAAAAATGACCCCCCAGAGATCCATATGATAGAGGAGGAGAATGTAAACACAATGGGGGGGCTGGGGGTATTCTATGGATTTTTAATACAATCTTCCCATGGTTAGGAAAACAATATGTCATCCAAGAGGCCCCAGAAATCCACATTCCGGTGATGGAAAAGAACATCAAGATAATGGAGGAGAAAGTGGAGGAAAAGGCCAGAGAAAGGGAAGATGACCCCCCCAAAGATCCACAGGCCAGTGAAGGAGGAGAGCAGCAAGTCACCAGAGCAGCGAGTGGACGATATGGACAGAGAAAGGGAAAATGACCCCCCAGAGATCCATGTGAAGACAACGGAGGGACCAGGGAAGATTTCATGGCTTTTTAATACATTTATCACATGGTTAGGAAAGCAAAATGTCCGCCAAGAGCCCCCAGAGATTCACATGCCAGTGAAGGAAGAGAACACCAAGTCACTGGAGCTGCAAGTGGAGAAAGAGGTCAGAGAAAGGGAAGATGACCCCCCAGAGATCCGCATGATAGAGGAGGAGAATGTGAACAGAATGGGGGGCCCTGGGGAGATTCTATGGATTTTTAAAAAATTCTTCCAATGGTTAAAAAAGCAAAAAGTCCACCAAGAGCCCCCAGAGATTCACATGCTGGTGAAGGAAGAGAACATTAAGTCAACAGAGCAGTGAGTGGAGAAAGAGGTCAGAGAAAGGGACGATGACCCCCCCAGAGATCCACAAGCTGGAGAAAGAAGAGCATGTGAGGTCAGCGGAGCACCAAGTGGAAGATTTGAACAGAGAAAGGGAAAATGACCCCCCCAGAGAGACACGTTAATACAACTGAGGGGCCAGCGGGGATTTTATGGATTTGTAACAAATTCTTCCAATGGTTAAGAAAGCAAAATGTCCACCAAGAGCCCCCAGAGATTCACGTGCCTGTAAAGGAAGAGATTACCAAGTCACCAGAGCAGCAAGAGGAGGAAAAGGCCAGAGAAAGGGAAGATGACCCCCCAGAGATCCACAAGCCGGTGAAGCAGTTGAACATCAAATCAACAGAGCAGCAAGTGGACGATTCTGTCAGAGAAACAGCAAAAGAGCCGCCAGAACCCTCCAGCTGGTGTTCATTACTGACCACCACTGCATACTGGTTTCAGATCATACTCCTGATAAGTGCCATCATTCTGAAATACATCCGGCACAGAAACTACCTGGCCCTGAGAGTAGGACAATATTTGGTTTTCCAGAAGCTGATTGAACTCATTCATGAAGGACTGGGCAACTTCAATTTCCACTGGTCCAGCGAGGGGGCGGCCTTAGAGAATGGAGACCCATCCCTGCTTACAAATATTGATGCAGAATATTGCTGGTCAGAATCCTTTCAGTTTGTTCTCTTAATGCTGGAGGGGCTGCTCATATCATTGCTTGTAATGCTGCTGATGGTGATTAACCGGGTGCTGGACCTAGTCTTCCCACCACCAAATACCAACATGACTGAACGGAGTGATCACAGCAGTGAAACAATGCGTGGTCACAACACTGAATCCTCAAGTGAAGAATCATTTGAGGTCTACACCCCACCAACAATGGAGGAACGCAGTAAACAAATCATGGATAACATCATCCATGAAGTGCTGTCCTATCAGTATCCCCCCCTAAGACTAGGACGTAACTGAAGGCAAGGCATGTTTGAATATTTTGATACCTAAAACCCAATTCACAAAACTTACACACAAGGAGAATGATCTTGAATGGCCTCAAGAACTTTTGACGTCCTTCAAGGGCCAGCGCTCTCAATGAATAGATGCCTGCTTTTTGCAACTCTTTGCCTTGTCTCTGGTGTGGCTGTTACACACCAATGCATTGAAGTGTTGCGCAGGCGGTGTGCGCTGAAATAAAGCATGCCTGGCCACACTTTTTTCCAGTGCATCATAGTCACCTCGCACTGGCCGATAGAACTTTATGAAATGTTACTGTGTGACATTTTAATAAAGTTCCTAAAAAATGAACAGCGTGATGCGCAGGGATCGGCGCATCAGCACTGCAACACACACGTTTGTTGCTCATGCCTATCGATGGAGAACATCTCTTCGGGACCTCTAACCCAAACCCTGACCCTCAGACAACTTCACAAAGTATGTCAGTGGTGGTAAGAGTTCTCATTTCCCCAGCAGAAAAAGCCTGGACCTCAAGCTGTCACAAGCCTTGGGCCTCTAATCCCCCAGACCTGTAGACAGGTCCTACTGAACATCATGAAGGGATGCCCCCACTTTACATAGGGGGGGGGGCATCTGTTGCCCTTTGCAGACACTCTGTTAGCATGTATCTCGGACACTTGTGTAAGAGACGTGGTGTCCATGGGCTACAAGCTAGAGTTCTGCTCTCTGCCCCTAACCATCCCCCCACTTCATGTCATCCAACCTGTAGGGGTCTCTGTACAGACTAGCAGTCCTCTATGCTGCTCCTGCAGATCTGTTGGTCCAAGGAGTTATTGCCATTGTACCAACAGTAGAAAGTTTTCTGGGGTTTTAATCCAACATTTTCATTCTTCTAATACCAAAAGGATGCATGTGCGAGCCGTGCTGCGCTCAATGAATGGTCCCGCAGCCGTTTGGGACCTGTGACGTGTCCCAGAAGGCTGCAGGCAGGGAGGGGGTGAGAGGAGAACTTCTGGTGGATCCTCCGTGGCTATCCAGCCGGACATGGTAGCGAGAGTCTGTCAAAACCAGGTACCCGCTCCCCCCACAAAAAAGTGTCCAAAGGTAGTAGAGGAGGGGAGAATGAGGCAGAAAAGCAGAATTTCCGCTTTTGGGTGAAGTTCTGCTTTAAGCGTTTGTAATGTTTAAAAAAACATGTAGCTTTACAAACATGTTCTACTAACCTGCTCTGTAATGGTTTTGCATAGAGCAGCCCCAATCCTCCTGTTCTTGGGTTCCCTGTCAGCACTCTTGTCTTCCCCCCCCTTGCTGAATGCATCCCATAGCAATCCATTTGCTATAGGGGGACTAATGGAGGCTCGATCCCGAGCCGAACTCTGCGTATCCATTGACACAAGGAGTGTGGATCAGCCCGCCCCGCTCACTGGCTATGACTGACAGCAGCAGAAGCCGATTGCTCCTGCTGCTGTCTCCGTTCCTGTGAGGGGAGAGAGAGCAAAAAGAGCCTCTGCCCTCGGGCACAGTGCTGGATAGAGATCAGGCTCATGTAAATATAGAGGAGTGGCGGGGGGGGGGGGGGGCTAACTTATGCAGAAAATGCATTGAGGTAAAAAAAAACCTTCAGCCTTTTCTGCCTTGCAGCACCGGGGTCCTTGATTCAAACCCTGACCAGGACACTATCTGCATGGAGTTTGCATGTTCTCCCTGGGTTTCCTCCCACACTTCAAAGACATACCTTGCGTTGGTGGTGCAGTGGTGAGCATAGCTGCTTTTCCAGCAGCTGACCCGGGTTCAATTCCCGGCCAACATAATCTCCAAGAAGGCTGCCTTGCTAACTAAGCCTTTCGAGTCCCCAGAGAGAAACGTGCTATACAAATCAAATGTTGAGGAAAATTGAAGAGAGATTTTTTAATCAGAGTCTGGCATCAAGTCAATGAAACTCCAGGGATATTGATCTGGTCAGGTAAGTAGCAGAGGGGGTTGTTATTCAGTTTCAGCTGCTTTGGTGTTCACGACATTAACAACAGGTGCACTAGATGGGCAACAATGAGACAACCCTCAAAACAGGAATGGTTTTACAGGTGAAGGCTACTGACATTTTTCCCTACTCATCTATTGTGACTGTTTTTCACTAGTTTTGCATTTGGCTCGGGTCAGTGTCACTACTGGTAGCATGAGGCCATACCTGGACCCTACAGAGGTTGCACAAGCAGTGCAACTCCTCCAGGATGGCACATCAATACTTGCCATTGCCAGAAGGTTTGCCGTGTCTCCCAGCACAGTCTCAAGAGCATGGAGGAGATTCCAGGAGACAGGCAGTTACTCTAGCTGGACAAGGCCGTAGAAGGTCCTTACCCCATCAGAAGGACCGGTATCTGCTCCTTTGTGCAAGGAGGAACAGCATGAACACTGCCAGAGCCATACAAAATTACCTCCAGCAGGCCACTGGCGTGAATGTCTCTGACCAAACAATCAGAAACAGACTTCATGAGGGTGGCCTGAGGGCCCGACATCCTCTAGTGGGCCATTTGCTCACTTCCCAGCACTATACAGCTTGATTGGCATTGCCATTGAACCCCAGAATTGGCAGGTCCACCACTGGCGCCCTGTGCTTTTCACAGATGAGAGCAGGTTCACCCTGAGCACATGTGACAGATGTGAAAGGGTCTGGAGAAGCCGCGGAGAATGTTCTGCTGCCTGTAACATGGTTCAGCATGACCGTTTTGGTGGTGGGTCAGTGATGGTCTGGGGAGGCATATCCATGGAGGGACGCACAGACCTCTACAGGATAGACAATGGCACCCAGACTGCCATTAAGTAAGGGGATGAAATCCTTGAACCCATTGTCAGACCCTACGCTAGTGCAGTGGGTCCTGGGCTCCTCCATATACATGACAATGCCCGGCCTCCTGTGGTGAGAGTATGCAGGCCGTTCCTGGAGGATGAAGGAATTGATACAATTGAATGGCCCCCACGCTCGCCTGACCTAAATCCAATAGAACCCCTCTGGGATGTCAGGTTTCGGTCCATCTAACACCGCCAGGTTGCATCTCAGACTGTCCAGGAGCTCAGTGATGCCCTGGTCCAGATCTGGGAGGAAATCCCCCAGGACACAATCCGTGGTCTCATTAGGAGCCTCCCCCGACGTTGTCAGGCATGCATACAAGCACATGGGGGCCATACAAACTACTGAGGACCATTCTCAGTTGCCGCAATGACATTTCACCAAAATGGACTCGCCTGCTGCATCATTTTTGCACTTTGATTTTCAGGGTGTCTTCGAATTCAGTCCTCTGTAGGTCGATCATTTTCATTTCCATCAAACTATGGGGCACCTAAAAGTTCCTAACACATTACCTGTCCATGTCAGTATAGAGATCCAGCAGGAGATTCTTCCCCATTGAGATCCGATGTGTTTTCAAAGTGTTCCTTTCATTTTTTTTGAGCAGTGTATTTCTTGCACAAGGATTTGGTTATTTTGTATTCTCATTTTCAGCCAGTAGGTGGAGCACTCGGCTCTATTTCAGCTATTTTCTAGGCTATCCTTAGCAACTTGGATAAAAAAAAAAAAGCTCACCTATATAGTTCAATGGCTCTGTCTGACACTAACCCCAATACTAACCCCCCTTGTAATCCTAACACGAACTCTCCCTGTAGCCCTTAGGCTCTGTTCACACCTCTGCGTCTTCATCTTCAATGAAGGGAATCCAAGGTCTTCAGCCACAAGGGTAAGGTTGTATTTAGCGATCTTCTCTCGATCAAGGAATGAGGTGGTGACTATCATGTAACTGTCCTCACTGCTGAACAATGAATTTGTCCATTTATCCCACAGTCTCTGTCTTCTACACTGATCAGTGCAATAAAGCCATCTGCAGCAGCTGATTCACTGATATAGGCTACTACCAAGTTAGTAGAAGTCAAGGGAGGGATAGTAATTGTGAGGGCATTATCAATGACATCTACAACATGCACTGTGACTTTGCGGGTTGCAGTTAGGGGGTTGGGACCTGTATCTTGTGCCTAAACATCAAAAACTCCTAAAAATCTACTTCACCTTCTAAAGTTATAGTGCCTGACTTCCATTTTGAAGACCTGATGAACATCTTGAGATACCCGTGCACTGAACCCATATATGATTTCTCCATTTGCACCTTCACCATAGAGACTGTGCTAGTGGCCGAGGGCTATACAGTGGGGCAAAAAAGTATTTAGTCAGCCACCAATTGTGCAAGTTCTCCCACTTAAAAAGATGAGAGAGGCCTGTAATTGGCATCATAGGTAGACCTCAACTATGAGAGACAAAATGAGAAAACAAATCCAGACAATCACATTGGCTGATCGGGAAAGAATTTATTTGCAAATTATGGTGGAAAATAAGTATTTGGTCACCTACAAACAAGCAAGATTTCTGTCTCTCACAGACCTGTACCTTCTTCTTTAAGAGGCTCCTCTGTCCTGCACTCATTACCTGTATCAATGGCACCTGTTTGAACTTGTTATCAGTATAAAAGACACCTGTCCACAACCTCAAACAGTCACACTCCAAACTCCACTATGGTGAAGACCAAAGAGCTGTCGAAGGACACAAGAAACAAAATTGTAGACCTGCACCAGGCTGGGAAGACTGAATCTGCAATAGGCAATCAGCTTGGTGTGAACAAATCAACTGTGGGAGCAAAAATTAGAACATGGAAGACATACAAGACCACTGATAATCTCCCTCCATCTGGGGCTCCACGCAAGATCTCACCCCGTGGGGTCAAAATGATCACAAGAACAGTGAGCAAAAATCCCAGGACCACACGGGGGGACCTAGTGAATGACCTGCAGAGATCTGGGACCATCGTAACAAAGGCTACCATCGGTAACACACTACGCCGCCAGGGACTCAGATCCTGCAGTGCCAGATGTGTCCCCCTGCTTAAGCCAGTACATGTCCGGGCCCGTCTGAAGTTTGCTAGAGAGCATTTGGATGATCCAGAAGAGGATTGGGAGAATGTCATACGGTCAGATGAAACCAAAATAGAACTGTTTGGTAGAAACACAACTCATCATGTTTGGAGGAGAGAGAACGCTAAGTTGCATCCAAAGAACACCATACCTACTGTGAAGCATGGGGGTGGCAACATCATGCTTTGGGGCTGTTTCTCCGCAAAGGGACCAGGACGACTGATCCATGTACAGGACAGAATGAATGGGGCCATGTATCGTGAGATTTTGAGTGCAAACCTCCTTCCATCAGCAAGGGCATTGAAGATGAAACATGGCTGGGTCTTCCAACATGACAATGATCCCAAACATACCGCCCGGGCAACAAAGGAGTGGCTTCATAAGAAGCATTTCAAGGTCCTGGAGTGGCCTAGCCAGTCTCCAGATCTCAGCCCCATAGAAAAGCTTTGGAGGGAGTTGAAAGTCCGTGTTGCCCAACGACAGCCCCAAAACATCACTGCTCTAGAGGAGATCTGCATGGAGGATGGGCCAACATACCAGCAACAGTGTGTGCCAACCTTGTGAAGACTTACAGGAAACGTCTGACCTCTGTCATTGCCAACAAAGGATATATAACAAAGTATTGAGATGAACGTTTGATATTGACCAAATACTTATTTTCCACCATAATTTGCAAATAAATTATTTCCAAATCAGCCAATGTGATTGTCTGGATTTGTTTTCTCATTTTGTCTCTCATAGTTGAGGTCTACCTATGATGCCAATTACAGGCCTCTCTCATCTTTGTAAGTGGCAGAACTTGTACAATTGGTGGCTGACTAAATACTTTTTTGCCCCACTGTAGGAACCGGCTACCATTATGGGTGCTAACCCGGGGATTTGGTACCTGCAGCGGAATATTCGATCTTTGCTCCCAATTCGATAAATGACTAAATGTATTTTCTGATCAATCTGTCCCAATCGATCTGTAGTCGACAACGCATTCGATCAATATACCACCCATACGTAGTTCAAGGATAACTTCTGCCGCTTTCTTTTAAAATCTGGTACTTACCAGTGCCTGGGGTCCGGTGCTGTCTTCTCACAGACGGTTCTTTCTACCACTGCAGGTCCAAGGTGCCACATCTTGGATATGGGAGCTGGCTGGGGCTTCCTGTGGCATTACAGCCAGCTCCTCACTGCACTCACACAGCGCTTTACAAATGGTCCTGCATCCTCCTGGGACATACACTGTGTCCCAAGAGGCTACAGGGGGGGGGGGGGGCGGCAAGGCCAAGGAACACCTAAGTGGGAATTGCAGAAGTGGAAGCGGATAGGATAAAAAGTCCTCCACGGCGCCCCCTGGATTGCTGCAGAGCCTCACACCCCACAGTGTCCCACAGTCCTTCCCAGCCCTTGTAGTTCCCTCCAGTCTCCCACATTGCCCATGTAAATATCCCCACCCCCATCCACTACAGGGCCACCTTTTGTAGAGTCCCCTAAAGCCCTCCAGAATCATCATCCCCCACAGTGACACCCAGCCCCTTCCAGAATTTTAAAACATTTTACATTCCCATACTTATATTGTACCAGTATAAACGTATTTTTACTGCTGGGACACAGAAGGTTTTGGAAGAATTTGCTGGGCTCTGGTCTCAAGCTGGGAAACACTGGAATACATACTTGATTAGATTTTTTTTTCATTAACCACATTTAGTGTCACTTAACAGAACAAAAGAAAACCAATAGGAGTTTATTGTTAGGGTTTGCATACACTGTAATACAAAACACATCCACTAGGGCAGTGGTGGGCAACCTTTTTTTTCAACTGAGCCAAATCTCGCCAAAACCACGATTGAAATTTATTTTGAGAGCCACATTTTTAAAACTGAAAATACATCCCCCATATAGTAATTCATCCCCCATAGTAATTCATCCCCCATATAGTAATTCATCCCCCATAGTAATTCATCCCCCATATAGTAATTCATCCCCCATAGTAATTCATCCCCCATATAGTAATTCATCCCCCATATAGTAATTCATCCCCCATAGTAATTCATCCCCCATATAGTAATTCATCCCCCATATAGTAATTCATCCCCCATATAGTAATTCACCCCCCATATAGTAATTCATCCCCCATATAGTAATTCATCCCCCATATAGTAATTCATCCCCCATAGTAATTCATCCCCCATATAGTAATTCATCCCCCATAGTAATTCATCCCCCATATAGTAATTCATCCCCCATAGTAATTCATCCCCCATATAGTAATTCATCCCCCATAGTAATTCATCCCCCATATAGTAATTCATCCCCCATATAGTAATTCATCCCCCATATAGTAATTCATCCCCCATAGTAATTCATCCCCCATATAGTAATTCATCCCCCATAGTAATTTATCCCCCATATAGTAATTCATCCCCCATATAGTAATTCATCCCCCATAGTAATTCATCCCCCATATAGTAATTCATCCCCCATATAGTAATTCATCCCCCATAGTAATTCATCCCCCATAGTAATTCATCCCCCATAGTAATTTATCCCCCATATAGTAATTCATCCCCCATATAGTAATTCATCCCCCATAGTAATTTATCCCCCATATAGTAATTCATCCCCCCTATAGTAATTCATCCCCCCTATAGTAATTCATCCCCCTATAGTAATTCATTCCCCATATTGTGTCAATTCACTTACCTTTGCTCCGCGCGTTCCTCTCGCCGTTTTCCCGTGCCGTTCCGGTCTTCAGGGCGGACTGTGAGAGGAGTTCGTCACGCTGCCCCGCCTACATCCTGGCTGCCCCGCCTACATCCTGACAGTCAATTTTTGCCACGCTCTGCGGGCCGGATTAAAAGATCCGCCGGGCCGTAGTTTGCCCATTGCTGGGCTAGCTGCAGAGTCCTGACTTTTGGGGCGGCCGCCCGAGAGGAGGGAGGGGAGCGGGCGACCGGCACACAGAACAGCCGCATTAAAGTGTGCAAAGAGCCGCATGTGGCTCGCGAGCCGCGGCTTGCCGACCACTGCACTAGGGGACGACAGATGACAGTGTAATGTATAGAGAGCATTGTATCCTCACCTCCTCCTCTCTGCACCAGGTAGGTAGTTCAGGTTCCCCATATTCAGGATGGCTTCCAGGTTCTTGTCAGTGAAGACTTTACCTCCTTTTCATCTGCAGTGTCGGGGTCAATCACCTGATCGCCGAGGGCCCCACAGACATGTAAGGTCTGAAAAAGCAAATGAAATGCCTTACTCAGCTTAGTAAATAAGTGAAGGAGCCATTGGCCTCACAAATATCTGACATCATAACAACAACGCATTGAAAGGCAAGGGAACTAGAATCAGAAAGTGACTAAAAAAAATCAAATCAACCCAAAATTCTCCCACCAAATCTACCATGAAGGCGTCATGCACACAATGGTGTATCATAGGACATCAGGCAGGGTGGTAAAGTAGAGGTGATCCCTACATTAACCACTTCCAGACCGGACACTTTCACCCCCTTCCTGACCAGGGCAATTTTCAGCTTTCAGCGCTATCACACTTTGAATGACAATTGCGCGGTCATGCTACACTGTACACAAATGAATTTTTTACCATTTTTTTTGAGACAGATAAAGCTTTATTTTGGTGGTATTTATTCACCGCTGGGATTTTAATTTTTTTTGCTATGTACCGTATTTTTCGCTCCATAAGACGCATCTGACCATAAGACGCACCTAGGTTTTAGAGGCGAAAAACAAGAAAAAAAAATATTCTGAACCAATGGACTGCAGACACAGTGCAGGGGATGACCAGAGACTGCAGACATGGTACAGGGGATGACCAGAGACTGCGGACACAATACAGGAGATGACCAGAGACTGCGGACACGGTACAGGAGATGACCAGAGACTGCGGACACGGTACAGGAGATGACCAGAGACTGCGGACACAGTACAGGGGATGACCAGAGACTGCGGACACAATACAGGAGATGACCAGAGACTGCGGACACGGTACAGGAGATGACCAGAGACTGCGGACACAGTACAGGAGATGACCAGAGACTGCGGTCACGGTACAGGGGATGACCAGAGACTGCGGACACGGTGCAGGAGATGACCAGAGACTGCGGACACAGTGCAGGAGATGACCAGAGACTGCGGACACAGTGCAGGAGATGACCAGAGACTGCGGACACAGTGCAGGAGATGACCAGAGACTGCGGACACAGTGCAGGAGATGACCAGAGACTGCGGACACAGTGCAGGAGATGACCAGAGACTGCGGACACAGTGCAGGAGATGACCAGAGACTGCGGACACAGTGCAGGAGATGACCAGAGACTGCGGACACAGTGCAGGAGATGACCAGAGACTGCGGACACAGTGCAGGAGATGACCAGAGACTGCGGACACAGTGCAGGAGATGACCAGAGACTGCGGACACAGTGCAGGAGATGACCAGAGACTGCGGACACAGTGCAGGGAATGACCAGAGACTGCAGACAGTGCAGGGAATGACCAGAGACTGCAGACAGTGCAGGGGATGACCAGAGACTGCAGACAGTGCAGGGGATGACCAGAGACTGCAGACAGTGCAGGGGATGACCAGAGACTGCAGACAGTTCAGGGGATGACCAGAGACTGCAGACAGTGCAGGGGATGACCAGAGACTGCAGACAGTGAAGGGAATGACCAGAGACTGCTGACCTTTGGGGAGGGAGGGGGAGCGGGTACCTGAATTTGACAGGTACCCGCTCCCACTTCTGCGGAGCTGTCCTTCCCTCTTCTTCCCGGGCCGGCTTCTGTGACAGCCGGGTGCCCACTGCGCATGCGCGAGAAGCGCTGCGCTTTGTGAATGGCCCGGCGCCTTCTGGGACCTGTCATGTGTCCCAGAAGACACCGGATCATTCACAAAGCGCAGCACATGCGCAGTGGGCACCCGGCTGTCACAGAAGCCAGCGCGGGAAGACTGCAGCGCTGGAGCGAGGAACAGGTAAGGCCCTGCAGGAGAGAACAGCTGAGTGGCCGGCCCGGTATTCTGACATGGTGGCGGCAGAAATACCGGACAGGCCGCTTTATATTCGCTCCATAAGACGCACTGACATTTCCCCCCCTTTTTTGGGGGAAAAAAGTGCGTCTTATGGAGCGAAAAATACGGTAAATGAAAAAGTCCAAAAATTTTGAAAATGTTTTTTTTTTTTAAATTTTGCAAATAAATAATATTTCATCATAAATCTTGGCCAAAATTTATTCCGTTATCTTTTTAGTAAAAAAAAAATCCAAATTAGTTTATAACCAAAAATTATAATTTTTAAACATTTTTTTTTACATTTTTATATTATTATTTTTTATTTTTATTTTTTTACATACTGTCACCCTAGCAGTACAGTGTCACCATGCTGACACTGTACTACTTGTGGGGGGTGATGAAGATTTTTTTTTTTTTTACACTGATTGCTTTTACACCCATATAGGATGTAAAAGCAATCATTTCTCTTTCTCTGGCTGCATTTTTCCAGTCATTGAGAAATACTGAGTGAGCTGTGATTGGTCACAGCTTGTCACATGGTACAAGGCTGTTGTGAATAGCCTTGTACCATGTGACCTCTGTGATCATTCACAGATTTCACACGTAGTAAGCAATGATGTCACAAGTGACATCTTGCTTACTACTTTGCATGTGATCACTGATTGGCCAATCAGTGATCACATGATCGGGACCTCGTACAGAGGTCCCGTCCAACGATTGGTGTTTCACTGTGTCCGGAGGGAACAGCGGGCACCGGATCGCGGTGCTGCGCGCTCCCAGGGAGCGTGCACAAGCAGGGTGCGGGGAGGTCATTTACAAACGGCCACCCGACCCTGCACTGCCACCGTCCGGCCGCTTATATACAACGGCCGGTTGGGAAGTGGTTAAAAGTTCACATTTTAACTAAAAAATATGAAATGCACATTTTTATGCTGGTTAAAAAACAAACAAACAAACAAAAAAAACGTACATTTATTACTTTTTGTAGTCGGAGCCTGGAAAGTATTGCAACAGCGATCAGCAGATCATGGGTGCCATGCAGGTCTCCTGCAGACTGTCAGTGTAATGTGCTTTCTCCTACATCCCGTAAGGACAAGCCGATACTGACTGACTTGCATTCCTCAAAGAACGACTACGGCGCTGTGAGCTCTATGGTCATTCACTGAGGAATACAAGCAGACAGCTGCTGAGGATTTTGGGACTTGTAGTCCATTCATTCACAGAACGCTGGTGGGTGGGTGTACACACATACATACAATTCATCCAGAACGTATTCACAGTAACTTTTGCCACATTTTGCTAGGTTACGGCCTTATTTCAAAATGGATTAAATTCATTTTTTTCCTCCACATTCTACAAACCCCATAATGACAACAGGAAAGAAGTTTGTTTTGAAATCTTTGCAATTTATTACAAATAAAAAACGGAACCCCCCCCTCCCATGTACATAAGTATTCCCAGCCTTTGCTCAATACTTGGTTGAAGCCCCTTTAGCACCAATTCCAGCCTCAAGGCATTTGGAGTATGATGCTACAAGCTTGGCACACCTATTTTGGGGCGATTTCTCCCGTTCTTCTTTGCAGGACCTCTCATCTCCATCAGGTTGGATGGGGAGCGTCGGTGCACAGCCATTCTCAGATCTCTCCAGAGATGTTCAATCAGGTTCAAGTCTGGGCTCTGGCTGGGCCACTCCAGGACATTCACATAGTTGGCCCGTAGCCCCTCCTTTGTTATGTGGGCTGTGTGCTTAGAGTCGTTCTGTTGAAGATGAACTGTTGCCCCAGTCTAAGGTCCAGAGCGCTCTGGAACAGGTTTTCATCAAGGATGTCTCTGTACATTGCTGCATTCATCTTTCCTTCCATCCTGACTAGTCTCCCAGTTCCTGCTGCTGGAAAACATCCCCCCAGCATGATGCTGCCACCACCATGCTTCACTGTAGGGATGGTATTGGCCAGGTGGTGAGCGGTGCCTGGTTTCCTCCAGACATGACGCTTGGCATTCAGGCCAAACAGTTCAATCTTTGTTTCATCAGACCAGAGAGTTTTGTTTCTCATGGTCTTAAAGTCCCTCAGGTGCCTTTTGGCAAACTCCAGGTGGGCTGCCATCTGCTTTTGGCTGAGGAGTGGCTTCCATCTGGCCACTCTACTAGGAAGGCCTGATTGGTGGAGTCCTGCTGAGATGGTTGTTCTTCTGGAAGGTTCTCCTCTCTCCACAGAGAAACGGCAAGCGGATATAGTGCGTAACACTATGGCCAATACCATCCCTACAGCGGAGAGCGGATATAGTGGATGCGGGGTCCGGGGACAGCGGATATAGTGAATGCGGGGTCCGGGGAGACCAGATATAGTGAATGCAGGGTCCGGGGAGAGCGGATATAGTAAATGCAGGGTCCGGGGAGAGCGGATATAGTGAATGTGGGGTCTGGGGAGAGCGGATATAGTGAATGTGGGGTCTGGGGAGAGCGGATATAGTGAATGCGGGGTCTGGGGAGGGCGGATTTAGTGACAGCAGGGTCCAGGGAGAGCGGATATAGTGAATGTGGGGTCTGGGGAGAGCGGATATAGTGAATGCGGGGTCTGGGGAGGGCGGATTTAGTGACAGCAGGGTCCAGGGAGAGCGGATATAGTGAATGCGGGGTCCGGGGAGAGCAGATATAGTGAATGCAGGGTCCGGGGAGACCAGATATAGTGAATGCAGGGTCTGGGGAGGGAGGATTTAGTGACAGCGGGGTCTAGGGAGAGCGGATTTAGTGACAGCGGGGTCCGGGGAGACCAGATATAGTGAATGCAGGGTCCGGGGAGAGCAGATATAGAGACAGCGGGGTCCAGGGAGAGCGGATATAGTGAATGCGGGGTCCGGGGAGAGCGGATGTAGTGAATGCGGGGTCCGGGGAGAGCGGATATAGTGAATGCGGGGTCCGGGGAGAGCGGATATAGTGAATGCGGGGTCCGGGGAGACCGGATATAGTGAATGTGGGGTCCGGGGAGAGCGGATATAGTGAATGCAGGGTCCGGGGAGAGCGGATATAGTGAATGTGGGGTCCGGGGAGAGCGGATATAGTGAATGCGGGGTCCAGGGAGAGCGGATATAGTGAATGCGGGGTGCGGGGAGAGCGGATATAGTGAATGCGGGGTGTGGGGAGAGCGGATATAGTGAATGCGGGGTCCGGGGAGACCGGATATAGTGAATGCGGGGTCCGGGGAGACCGGATATAGTGAATGCGGGGTGCGGGGAGAGCGGATATAGTGAATGCGGGGTCCGGGGAGACCGGATATAGTGAATGCAGGGTCCGGGGAGAGCGGATATAGTGAATGCGGGGTCCTGGGAGAGCGGATATAGTGAATGCAGGGTCCGGGGAGAGCGGATATAGTGAATGCAGGGTCCAGGGTTTAATAACACTTTATTTGCAATCTATCCTAACGGGAAAGGTTCACATGCGGAAGGCAGTAAAGAGCTCCCAGCTCACTTCTATGCTAGCTAGAAAGATAAAACTAACTAAACTATTCCAATTACTCAACCTAAAATCAGCCCCTTCCCCCCACTGATCTCACCCTTTAATTAGGTGCTTTTCTGCCCCCAACCTTGTCCCCCCCAAGTCACAACACCCCCTGCTCAGAGTGACTTCCTCCCACCCGCCCACCTTGCATCGGCTCACAGTGCCTGCTTTAGGAAATTATACAAAGTATTCTGACACAGTCAGCTCTATGTAAGGCTGAAATTAGACAGGAAGCAATGCCGCAAGAGACAAAATCAGCAGCATCTGAATCGCCCTGTCCCGATGGAATCGCTCCCTCGCCAGCCCAATCTTGATTGCTAGCTATGGGAGTGGCATCTCACTGCCTCATGTACAGAGGAAGCAACTCCATAGCATCAGTCAGGCAGGCAGCCTTTTAGCGATCCTGACACTGTCAACTGCAATCGATCTCTGGCGGCAGCGTAATCGCTATGGGCGGAGTTACCCATCTGATATCAGCTTTAGGGACAGCAGGTGAGGCTATAATCAGGGCACTTTATACCAGCCGGAACACTGTGCACATTCTGTACAGTGAAAATCAGAGAAGGGGCGTGGCTAATGTTCTGCATTGCAGCTCCTCCCAGAGAACTTCCACAAACTGGGCTTCAGTCCGGGGAGGAGCTGCAGCCAGCAGAAACACAAAAAAATGGCTTTTAATGCACAACTGGGCCATGGACCAGAATGGAACAAGTCATATATGCAATTTTCTTGCCTCATGGGGGATCTAAAGCCAAATATTTATTTATTTTTTACTAAGCACAAAGAAATGTACTTACATTCAGTAATCTGAGGACCTCTGGTCCCCCCCCCCCCATCCCCCACAGGCATAATCTTCTGGTGCCGTGGATGTTAATGCCGGACCTGTCACAGGCACTCATTAAGAGAGCCAACTATACCCCCCTCCTCCATTCATAGAAGCTGTACTATAGTTTCCATCAATGAAAAGCACTCTATGAATGGAGGAAGAGAAGATGAATAAAAGATCCACCTACTCCATTCATAGAAGCTGCACTATAGCTTCCATCAATGAAAAGCACTCTATGAATGGAGGAAGTGTGGATGAAAGAACCACCTCCTCTATTCATAGAAGCTGCACTATAGCTTCCATCAATGAAAAGCACTCTATGAATGGAGGAAGGGTGTGAATGAGAAATCCATCTCCTCCATTCATAGAAGCTGCACTATAGTTTCCATCAATGAAAAGCACTCTATGAATGGAGGAAGGGTGGATGAAAGAACCACCTCCTCCATTCATAGAAGCTGCCCTATAGCTTCCATCAATGAAAAAGCACTCTATGAATGGAGGATGAATGAAAGAACCACCTCCTCCATTCATAGAAGCTGCACTATAGCTTCCATTAATGAAAAGCACTCTATGAATGGAGGAAGGGTGTGAATGAAAGAACCACCTTCTTCATTCATAGAAGCTGCACTATAGCTTCCATCAATGAAAAGCACTCTATGAATGGAGGAAGGGGGGATGAAAGAACCACCTCCTTCATTCATAGAAGCTGCTCTATAGCTTCCATCAATGAAAAAGCACTCTATGGAGGATGAATGAAAGAACCACCTCCTCCATTCATAGAAGCTACACTATAGCTTCAATCAATGAAAAGCACTCTATGAATGGAGGAAGGGTGGATGAATGAAAGAGCCATCTCCTCCATTCATAGAAGCTGCACTATAGCTTCCATCAATGAAAAGCACACTATGAATGAAGGGTGGATGAATGAAAGAACCACCTCCTCCATTCATAGAAGCTGCACTATAGCTTCCATCAATGAAAAGCACTCTATGAATGGAGGGTGTGAATTAAAGAACCACCTCCTCCATTCATAGAAGCTGCACTATAGCTTCCATTAATGAAAAGCACTCTATGAATGGAGGAAGGGTGTGAATGAAAAATCCACCTCCTCCATTCATAGAAGCTGCACTATAGTTTCCATCAATGAAAAGCACTCTATGAATGGAGGAAGGGTGGATGAAAGAACCACCTCCTCCATTCATAGAAGCTGCCCTATAGCTTCCATCAATGAAAAAGCACTCTATGAATGGAGGATGAATGAAAGAACCACCTCCTCCATTCATAGAAGCTGCACTATAGCTTCCATCAATGAAAAGCACTCTATGAATGGAGGAAGGGTGTGAATGAAAGAACCACCTCCTCTATTCATAGAAGCTGCACTATAGCTTCCATCAATGAAAAGCACTCTATGAATGGAGGAAGGGTGTGAATGAAAGATCCACCTCCTCCATTCATAGAAGCTGCACTATAGCTTCCATCAATGAAAAGCACTCTACGAATGGAGGATGAATGAAAGAACCACCTCCTCCATTCACAGAAACTATACTATAGCTTATATCAATGAAAAGCACTCTATGAATGGAGGAAGGGTGGATGAATGAAAGATCCACCTCCTCCATTCATAGAAGCTGCACTATAGCTTCCATCAATGAAAAGCACTCTATGAATGGATGATGAATAAAAGATCCACCTCCTCCATTCACAGGCCTCTTTTCATTGATGAAAGCTATAGTACAGCTTCTATGAATGAAGGAGGGGACCAGAGAGGGCGGGAAGAGTTGGCATTCTTGACAAGTGCCTGTTACATGCCCAGTACTCGTATTAACCCCTGAAGTTCCAGGAGATTCCAGCTGCGAGGGTATTGGGGGAGGGGGACTGAGAGAGCAGGTCCCTTATGCTGATTTTTATCAACCTTAGACTTTACCAAGGAATTTTGTGTTGCATGACCGCGCAATTGTCATTCAAAGTGTGATAGCGCTGAAAAAAGCTGAAAATTGGCCTGGAGAGGAAGGGGGTGAAAGCGTCCGGACTGGAAGGGGGGTGAAAGCGTCCGGACTGGAAGGGGGGGTGAAAGCGTCCGGACTGGAAGGGGGGGTGAAAGCGTCCGGACTGGAAGTGGTTAAGAACGAATGAACACACACACACAGCTTTCAAGTCAAACCGGGACACTTGAGTTTATATATAAAAAACAAAATCACATTTCAGGGAATGGAAGCGGCATTTATTTTTCAACATACTCCCCTGCTACATCTATACACTTATCCCAGCATGTAAGGCCTGGAACGCTTCAGCACAGAAAGATTTGCCAATACGCCTGAACCATCCTAGGACAGCCGGATTGCGTTCACCACAGAAAGATTTGTCTCTTGTGCAATTTCCCGTCAGGTGATGCGTCGATGATCCAGGATCAGGCGTTCCGCTGAATGTTCACAGGAATGACAGCTGTGGGCTGGGAACCACCACGACCGGGATCGTCATTGACGGATGTACGGCCATCTTTGAAACGTTTCCCCCATTCAAATGTCTTACACCGGCTGAGGGTCTCATCACTGTACTGCGCTTGAAGTCTTCTGTAGATATTCGCCAGTTTTATGCCTTCAAGAAACTTCATAACCACATGCTGTTCCATGCACGCACTAACACTGTTGTCCGATACGCTGTTGTACGCTGACGATCAGTAGTAGGTCCTTTAAGGCAGTGAAATTTTACCCCCCCACCCCTGAATTTGTGGTAAAGTCAACCTCCTCCCCCCATATTGATGAATATGGAAAGAGTTAAATTTCAATGCTACTGACAACCAATGTGGGGGAGGAGTTAATGACATCCAATGTGGGGGAGGGGGTTAATAATACTGCCACCTGTGTTGGGGGTTATCATGGCATCCACTGACACCAAGGATGGGGGTTATTATTGCATCCACTGACACCAAGGATGGGGGGATATTATTGCATCCACTGACACCAAGGATGGGGATTATTATTGCATCCACTGACACCAAGGATGGGGGTTATTATTGCATCTACTTATACCAAGGATGGGGGTTATTATTGCATCTACTTACACCAAGGATGGGGGTTATTAATTCATCCACTGACATCCAATGTGGGGGAGGGGTTTAATAATACTGCCACCTGTGTTGGGGGTTATCATTGCATCCACTGACACCAATGATGGGGGTTATTATTGCATCCACTGACACCAAGGATGGGGGTTATTATTGCATCCACAGACACCAATGATGGGGGTTATTATTGTATCCACTGACACCAAGGATGAGTTATTATTGCATCCACGGAAACCAAGGATTGGGGTTCTTATTGCATCCACTGACACCAAGGACGGGGGTTCTTATTGCATCCACTGACACCAAGGATGGGGGTATTATTTGGACACTGACACCAATCACAGGGGTTGTTATCGGTCCACTGACACCAAGGACGGGGGGGTTATTATCGGGCCACTGCCACCAATCATGGGGGTTCTTAATGGCCCACTGACACCAATGATAAAGGAATTCTGTGTACATGCAGCCACAGGGTAGGGAACGCCCCAGCCACAGGTGATTGGTTGGCAGCAGGCCCAAACTAGTACAAAAAATAGGCCCAGCACTTTTGACTGAGCAGCCAAAGCCCTGGAACCCTTTCCTCGGAGACTGGTGGCGGAACGCCAAGGATGACCATGGTAGTTCCTACATTAGTATCAGTAGTTTTACTAGTTTTTATTTTATTATTGTTGTATTTTTTTTGTAGAAGAGAAAGAAAAAACAAACATTAGAGAGACACACAGAAGGCGGGAAACGGGGCACAGAGAGACGATTAGAAGGCGGGAAACACGAGAGAGAGAGACGCTTAGAAGGAGGGAAACATGAGAGAGCCGCTTAGAAGGAGGGAAACATGAGAGAGCCGCTTAGAAGGCGGGAAACATGAGAGAGCCGCTTAGAAGGCGGGAAACATGAGAGAGCCGCTTAGAAGGCGGGAAACATGAGAGAGCCGCTTAGAAGGCGGGAAACATGAGAGAGCCGCTTAGAAGGCGGGAAACATGAGAGAGCCGCTTAGAAGGCGGGAAACATGAGAGAGCCGCTTAGAAGGCGGGAAACATGAGAGAGCCGCTTAGAAGGAGGGAAACATGAGAGAGCCGCTTAGAAGGCGGGAAACATGAGAGAGACGCTTAGAAGGCGGGAAACATGAGAGAGACGCTTAGAAGGCGGGAAACATGAGAGAGACGCTTAGAAGGCGGGAAACATGAGAGAGACGCTTAGAAGGCGGGAAACATGAGAGAGACGCTTAGAAGGCGGGAAACATGAGAGAGAGAGAGAGCCGCTTAGAAGGAGGGAAACATTAGAGACGCTTAGAAGGGAAACATGAGAGCCGCTTAGAAGGAGGGAAACATGAGAGAGCTGCTTAAAAGGAGGGAAACATGAGAGAGACGCTTAAAAGGAGGGAAACATGAGAGACGCTTAGAAGGGAAACATGAGAGACGCTTAAAAAGGAGGGAAACATGAGAGACGCTTAAAAAGGAGGGAAACATGAGAGAGACGCTTAAAAAGGAGGGAAACATGAGAGAGACGCTTAAAAAGGAGGGAAACATGAGAGAGACGCTTAAAAAGGAGGGAAACATGAGAGAGACGCTTAAAAAGGAGGGAAACATGAGAGAGACGCTTAAAAGGAGGGAAACATGAGAGACGCTTAAAAAGGAGGGAAACATGAGAGAGACGCTTAAAAAGGAGGGAAACATGAGAGAGACGCTTAAAAAGGAGGGAAACATGAGAGAGACGCTTAAAAAGGAGGGAAACATGAGAGAGACGCTTAAAAAGGAGGGAAACATGAGAGAGACGCTTAAAAAGGAGGGAAACATGAGAGAGACGCTTAAAAAGGAGGGAAACATGAGAGAGACGCTTAAAAAGGAGGGAAACATGAGAGAGACGCTTAAAAAGGAGGGAAACATGAGAGAGACGCTTAAAAGGGAGGGAAACATGAGAGAGACGCTTAAAAGGGAGGGAAACATGAGGAGAGACGCTTAAAAAGGAGGGAAACATGAGGAGAGACGCTTAAAAAAAGGAGGGAAACATGAGAGACGCTTAAAAAAGGAGGGAAACATGAGGAGAGACGCTTAAAAAGGCGGGAAACATGAGAGAGACGCTTAAAGAGGCGGGAAACATGAGAGAGACGCTTAAAAAGGCGGGAAACATGAGAGAGACGCTTAAAAAGGCGGGAAACATGAGAGAGACGCTTAAAAAGGCGGGAAACATGAGAGAGACGCTTAAAAAGGCGGGAAACATGAGAGAGACGCTTAAAAGGAGGGAAACATGAGAGCCGTTAAAAAGGCGGGAAACATGAGAGAGCCGCTAAAAAGGCGGGAAACATGAGAGCCCCGCTTAGGAGGGAAACATGAGAGCCGGTTACCATGCGGGAAATAGGAGGCAGAGGGAAGCGCTGCAGATGGGGGGATAACATGTAGGAGATGGACAGGAGAGGTGGCCGGGCATAGAGGAACCGAGAAATGCATGGCCCGGTTACTCTATGTGCCGCCTCTCCTATCCATTGCCCTACGGCCAGTCCAGGCTGACTCTGACCAATCCTGAGCTCCTCCCTTTACCTGCTACCTACTGTAACCCCTCCCCCCACCAAATCTCACCTTGTAACTCCCATAAAAGGCATTGTACCTCCTCAGCTCTTGCCTCCTCCGTCTCCACTGTCCCAAACTCCTGAGCACTTTCCCGACCCCGCCCACCACCGTCTAGGCTGCTTCGGGAGTACGAGGTATAATAAAGTTTTTTCAATTTACATTCCACACCTCGGTATGTCCGCAGCCAAGCAAAGCAGAAACCGGAAGTGGGAAGGGGTGAGCTACTCAGCCTGAGATGCGCACTGAGAGAGCTGTGTTTTGGCGGGAAGGTGAATATCCTGTGCTGTCTGTGTATGTACACGGTTTGTCCCCTTGTCTTCCTGTATACAGCGGGGTCGAAGGACTACAAGTCCCAGCGTGGTGTGACAGCCAGTGCTATAGTAGTGGGGGGGTATGTTTGCCTTAGGGGGGGCGCGCTGTGCCCTGACACATCCCCCAAGACGGCTTCTGCGACTTTTCTGCTGTCGCCCCCTCATCCCTCCACAACTGAACACATAATCACACAGACTCTGGGGCTGATGAAAGTGGAGCTCCACCCAAATGGCCAAGTTCCACTTTATGCCTTTGTCCCCACTTCCCATTAACCACTTCCAGTCCGGACTCCTTCGCCCCCCCCCTTCCAGTCCAGACGCCTTCGCCCCCCCCCCTTCCAGTCCGGACGCCTTCGCCCCCCCCCCTTCCAGTCCGGACGCCTTCGCCCCCCCCCCCCTTCCAGTCCAGACGCCTTCGCCCCCCCCCCCTTCCAGTCCGGACGCCTTCGCCCCCCCCCCTTCCAGTCCGGACGCCTTCGCCCCCCCCCCTTCCAGTCCGGACGCCTTCGCCCCCCCCCCTTCCAGTCCAGACGCCTTCGCGCCCCCCCTTCCAGTCCAGACGCCTTCGCGCCCCCCCTTCCAGTCCGGACGCCTTCGCGCCCCCCCCCCCCTTCCAGTCCGGACGCCTTCGCCCCCCCCCCCTTCCAGTCCGGACGCCTTCGCCCCCCCCCCTTCCAGTCCGGACGCCTTCGCCCCCCCCCTTCCAGTCCAGACGCCTTCGCGCCCCCCCCCCCCTTCCAGTCCGGACGCCTTCGCCCCCCCTTCCAGTCCGGACGCCTTCGCCCCCCCTTCCAGTCCGGACGCCTTCGCCCCCCCTTCCAGTCCGGATGCCTTCGCCCCCCCTTCCAGTCCGGATGCCTTCGCCCCCCCTTCCAGTCCGGATGCCTTCGCCCCCCCTTCCAGTCCGGATGCCTTCGCCCCCCCTTCCAGTCCGGATGCCTTCGCCCCCCCCCCCTTCCAGTCCGGATGCCTTCGCCCCCCCCCCCTTCCAGTCCGGATGCCTTCGCCCCCCCCCCCTTCCAGTCCGGATGCCTTCGCCCCCCCCCCTTCCAGTCCGGATGCCTTCGCCCCCCCCCCCCTTCCAGTCCGGATGCCTTCGCCCCCCCCCCCCTTCCAGTCCGGACGCCTTCGCCCCCCCCTTCCAGTCCGGACGCCTTCGCCCCCCCCCCTTCCAGTCCGGACGCCTTCGCCCCCCCCCCTTCCAGTCCGGACGCCTTCGCCCCCCCCCCCTTCCAGTCCGGACGCCTTCGCCCCCCCCCTTCCAGTCCGGACGCCTTCGCCCCCCCCTTCCAGTCCGGACGCCTTCGCCCCCCCCCTTCCAGTCCAGACGCCTTCGCCCCCCCCCTTCCAGTCCAGACGCCTTCGCCCCCCCCCCTTCCAGTCCAGACGCCTTCGCCCCCCCCCTTCCAGTCCAGACGCCTTCGCCCCCCCCCCTTCCAGTCCAGACGCCTTCGCCCCCCCCCCCTTCCAGTCCGGACGCCTTCGCCCCCCCCCCTTCCAGTCCGGACGCCTTCGCCCCCCCCCCCTTCCAGTCCGGACGCCTTCGCCCCCCCCCCTTCCAGTCCGGACGCCTTCGCCCCCCCCCCTTCCAGTCCGGACGCCTTCGCCCCCCCCCCCCCTTCCAGTCCGGACGCCTTCGCCGCCCCCCCCCCCTTCCAGTCCGGACGCCTTCGCCGCCCCCCCCCCCTTCCAGTCCGGACGCCTTCGCCCCCCCCCCTTCCAGTCCGGACGCCTTCGCCCCCCCCCTTCCAGTCCGGACGCCTTCGCCCCCCCCCTTCCAGTCCGGACGCCTTCGCCCCCCCCCTTCCAGTCCAGACGCCTTCGCCCCCCCCCTTCCAGTCCAGACGCCTTCGCCCCCCCCCCTTCCAGTCCCAGACGCCTTCGCCCCCCCCCCTTCCAGTCCGGACGCCTTCGCCCCCCCCCCTTCCAGTCCGGACGCCTTCGCCCCCCCCCCCTTCCAGTCCGGACGCCTTCGCCCCCCCCCCTTCCAGTCCGGACGCCTTCGCCCCCCCCCTTCCAGTCCGGACGCCTTCGCCCCCCCCCCCTTCCAGTCCGGACGCCTTCGCCCCCCCCCCCTTCCAGTCCGGACGCCTTCGCCCCCCCCCCCCCCTTCCAGTCCGGACGCCTTCGCCCCCCCCCCCCCCTTCCAGTCCGGACGCCTTCGCCCCCCCCCCCCCCCTTCCAGTCCGGACGCCTTCACCCCCCCCCCCCCCCTTCCAGTCCGGACGCCTTCGCCCCCCCCCCCCCCTTCCAGTCCGGACGCCTTCGCCCCCCCCCTTCCAGTCCGGACGCCTTCGCCCCCCCCCTTCCAGTCCGGACGCCTTCGCCCCCCCCCTTCCAGTCCGGACGCCTTCGCCCCCCCCTTCCAGTCCGGACGCCTTCGCCCCCCCCCCCTTCCAGTCCGGACGCCTTCGCCCCCCCCCCCTTCCAGTCCGGACGCCTTCGCCCCCCCCCCCTTCCAGTCCGGACGCCTTCGCCCCCCCCCCTTCCAGTCCGGACGCTTTGGCCCCCCCCCTCCAGTCCGGACGCTTTGGCCCCCCCCTCCAGTCCGGACGCTTTGGCCCCCCCCCCTCCAGTCCGGACGCTTTGGCCCCCCCCCCCTCCAGTCCGGACGCTTTGGCCCCCCCCCTCCAGTCCGGACGCTTTGGCCCCCCCCCCTCCAGTCCGGACGCTTTGGCCCCCCCCCCTCCAGTCCGGACGCCTTCGCCCCCCCCCCTTCCAGTCCGGACGCCTTCGCCCCCCCGTTCCAGTCCGGACGCTTTGGCCCCCCCCCTTCCAGTCCGGACGCTTTGGCCCCCCCCCTTCCAGTCCGGACGCTTTGGCCCCCCCCCTTCCAGTCCGGACGCTTTGCCCCCCCCCCTTCCAGTCCGGACGCTTTGCCCCCCCCCTTCCAGTCCGGACGCTTTGCCCCCCCCCCTTCCAGTCTGGACGCTTTGCCCCCCCCCTTCCAGTCTGGACGCTTTGCCCCCCCCCTTCCAGTCTGGACGCTTTGCCCCCCCCCCCTTCCAGTCTGGACGCTTTGCCCCCCCCCCTTCCAGTCTGGACGCTTTGCCCCCCCCCCCTTCCAGTCTGGACGCTTTGCCCCCCCCTTCCAGTCTGGACGCTTTGCCCCCCCCCCCTTCCAGTCTGGACGCTTTGCCCCCCCCCTTCCAGTCTGGACGCTTTGCCCCCCCCTTCCAGTCTGGACGCTTTGCCCCCCCCCCTTCCAGTCTGGACGCTTTGCCCCCCCCCCCTTCCAGTCTGGACGCTTTGCCCCCCCCCTTCCAGTCTGGACGCTTTGCCCCCCCCCTTCCAGTCTGGACGCTTTGCCCCCCCCCCCTTCCAGTCTGGACGCTTTGCCCCCCCCCTTCCAGTCTGGACGCTTTGCCCCCCCCCTTCCAGTCTGGACGCTTTGCCCCCCCCCTTCCAGTCTGGACGCTTTGCCCCCCCCCTTCCAGTCTGGACGCTTTGCCCCCCCCCTTCCAGTCTGGACGCTTTGCCCCCCCCTTCCAGTCCGGACGCTTTGCCCCCCCCCTTCCAGTCCGGACGCTTTGGCCCCTCCCCCCTTTCAGTCCGGACGCTTTTGCCCCCCTCCCCCCTTTCAGTCCGGACGCTTTGCCCCCCCCCCCCTTCCAGTCCGGACGCTTTGCCCCCCCCCCCCCCTTTCCAGTCCGGACGCTTTGCCCCCCCCCCCCCTTTCCAGTCCGGACGCTTTGCCCCCCCCCCCTTTCCAGTCCGGACGCTTTGCCCCCCCCCCCCTTTCCAGTCCGGACGCTTTGCCCCCCCCCCCCCCTTTCCAGTCCGGACGCTTTGCCCCCCCCCCTTCCAGTCCGGACGCTTGCCCCCCCCCTTCCAGTGCAGACGTTTTTGCCCCCCAGTTAATTTTTTTTTGTATGGTTTTTTTTTTAACATGCTGTCACCCTAGCAGTACAGCTTGTCACCTGGAGGGGAGGGTGGAGCCTGTCACCTGCCAGGGAGGGTTGTGTGGAGCCTGTTACCTGGGGGGAGGGGGGAGTCTGTCACCTGGGGAAGGTGGAGCTTGTCACTTGCCGGAGAGGGTTGTGTGGAATGTGTCACCTGGATGGGAGTCGGGAGTCTGTCACCTGCCGGGGAGCAGAGAGTTGAGCTTGTCACCTGGGGGGGAGAGTGGAGCCTGACACCTGGAGAGTAGGGGAGGGTGGAGCCTGTCACATGCCGGGGAGGGGTGTGTGGAGCCTGTCACCTTGAGGGGAGGGTGGAGCCTGTCACCTGGGGGGGGGGAGGGGTGGTTGGAGCCTCACATGAGTAGGGGGGGTAGGTTGGAGCCTGTAACCGGGGGAGGGGGCTTGGAACCTGTTACCTCACAGAGGAGGGGTGAGAGCCTGTCATGTCACGGTAGGGGGGTGGAGTTAGGACCTGTCACCTGATGGGGGCGGAGCCTGTCACCTGAAAGTCATGCAAAGTGTGA